>NC_090033.1:5118084-5235584 GCF_037176765.1 Anolis sagrei
GCATGCAAGGCTGGAGGGAGGCTCATGCCAGTGAGCCTCCTTCCAGTCTCGCATGCTCTCCCTTTCCCGCACATACGCTGAGCACGCCTGCTCTCCCCTCTCTGCTTGGACTCTCCGAAACAGAGTCTTCTTGGCATCTTCAAGGCATGGGAGTTCTGTGCCAAAATTTGAATACTGATGTGTTTTGGAGGGGGTGTATGAATTGGTCTTGACATTTGTTAGTTGTAGGTACTGGGATTTATAGTTCTCATGCAATCAAAGAGCACTCTGCACCCCACCGGTGATGGACCTGGACCTAACTTGGTTTCTTCTAATAACCTAAGTTAGTGAACTACATCTCCCCTAAATCACTATCAATTCCTTCCAATTCCTCCAGTATTTTTCGCTAGTCATGGGGATTCTGTGTGGGAAGTCTGGCCCAATTCTATAATTGGTGGGGTTCAGAATGCACTTTGATTAGAGGGGAACTATAAATCACAGCAGCTACAACTCCCAAACGTTAAGGTCAATTTTCCCCATACTCCACCAGTATTCACATTTGGGCATATTGAGTATCCGTGCTAAGTTTGGTCCAGATCCATCATTGTTTCAAGTCCACCAGTGCTCTCTGAATGTAGATGAACTACAACTTCCAAACTCAACGTCAATGCCCACCAAACCCTTCCAGTATTTTCTGTTTATCATGGGAGTTCTGTGTGCCAAGTTTGGTTCAATTCCATCAGTGTGATGGAGTTCAGAATGCTTTTTGATTGTGGGTTAACTATAAATCCCTACAACCACAGCTCCCAAATGACAAAATCATTTCCATGGTTTCCTCCTTTCTGTTGAAATTGTCCATATCCTTGTTGATTACTCTGACATAGTAATTGCTAGGAAACCATGAAAATGAGCAAAATCTGTTTACTAGTTTTTTAAAAACTGGTAGACAGTAAATAAAGAACACTCAGGAGAATTCCAGACAGGAAACAATCAGGGCCAGCTAACACCTCCTAACAAAGGATTCCCCCAGGCAGTAAGCAGCTAGTCCTTGATTCTGCAAGGCCATTCAATGCTAATCGAGTTGGGCAATTGTTACATTAACACTTGCCTCAAACAGACAAGACACCTCCTAACAAAGGATTCCTCAGGCAGTAAGCAGCTAGTCCTTGAATCTGCAAGGCCATTCAATGCTAATCAAGGTGGGCAATTGTTACATTAGCACTTGCCTCAAACAGATAAGACACCTCCTAACAAAGGATTCCCCCAGGCAGCAATCAGCCAGGCTTTGCAGCTTCAAGGCCATTAAATGTTAATCAAGGTGATCATTTACAACATTCACACTTGCCTTCAACAGAGAAGAGTTCTTTCTCCCAACCTGTACATTATTCCACAGATATATAAACCCAATTTTCCACAGTTTCCAGCAGACCTCACAACCTCTGAGAAGGCCTGCCACAGATGCAGGCGAAATGTCAGGAGAGAATGCTTCTGGAACATGGTCATACAGCCCGGAAAACTAACAACAACCCGGTCTCAAATCTCTTTTCTGGCTCACCTTGTCAAGCTTGGCTTCGATTTCCACCACATCTGTTTCCACTTCATCTATGGTCGCCCTGCAAGGAGGAAAGAGAGAGAGAAGCGGAAGTGAGTCCCTATCACCCGATATCACAAAAAGGCAAGAGGTGGTGATTAGATGAAGCCTAAGAGGAAAGTATTCCAACCAAAATATCTACATATCTCAATTTTCCTCGGCTGTTTCTCTCAAAATATGGCAGACATAAATCCCAGCAATTACAACTCCCAAATGTCAAGGCCTATTTTCCCCAAACTTCACCAGTGTTCACATTTGGGAATATTGAGCATTCGTGGAGAGTTTGCTCCAAATCCATCATTGTTTGAGTCCACAGTACTCTCTGGATGTAGGTGAACTACAACTCCCAAACCCAAGGTCAATACCCACCAAACCCTTCCAGTATTTTCTGTTGGTCGTGGGAGTTCTGTGTGCCAAGTTTGGTTCAATTCCATTGTTGGTGGAGTTCAGAATGCTCCTTAATTGTAGGTGAACTATAAATCCCAGCAACTACAACTCCCAAATGACAAAATCAATCTCCCCCGAATCCCACTAGTATTCAAACTTGGACGTATCAGGTATTTGAGCCAAATTTGGTCCAGTGAATAAAAATACATCAAGCATGTAAGGGATTTACATGACTATTCATAATAGGAGCAAATTGACAGTTATGGAGTAGCAACAATAATAATGTTGTGGTTGGGGGTCACCACAACATGAGGAACTGTATTAAGGGGTCGCAGTACTAGGAAGGTTGAGAAACATTGACCTAGATCTTCTCAGAGCTTCTGTTCAACCATTTCAAAGCTCCCTGCTTGAGTGGTGATGGCATGATCGTCAGCATAGATGAAACTCTGGCATTTCTGGCATTTGTAGGGGTCACCACAATATGAGGAATTGTATTAAGGGGTCGTGACATTAGGAAGGTTGAAAAACACTGACCTAGAGCTTCGGAGAACTTCCGTTCAACCCTTTCAAAGCTCCCTGCTTGAGCGGTGATGGCATGATCATCAGCATAGATAAAACTCTGTCATTTTTGGCATTTGTAGGGGTCACCACTACACGAGGAACTGTATTAAAGCATCGCAGTACTAGGAAGGTTGAGAAACATTGATCTAGAGCTTTGGAGAGCGTCTGTTCAAGCGTTTCAAAGCTCCCTGCTTGAGCGGTGATGGCATGATCGTCAGCATAGATGAAATTCTTTGTTGTTTCTGGTATTTGTAGGGGTCACCACAACATGGGGAACTGTATTAAGTGGTCGCAGTACTAGGAAGGTTGAGAAACATTGACCTAGAGGTTCGGAGAGCTTCTGTTCAACCATTTCAAAGCTCCCTGCTTGAGCGGTGATGGCATGATCGTCAGCATACATGAAACTCTTTGTCGTTTCTAGCATTTGTAGGGGTCACCACAACATGAGGAACTGGATTAAGGGGTTGTGACATTAGGAAGGTTGAGAAACATTGACCTAGAGCTTCGGAGAGCTTCTGTTCAACTATTTCAAAGCTCCTTGCTTGAGTGGTGATGGCATGATCGTCAGCATAGATTAAACTTTTTGTCGTTTCTGGCATTTGTAGGGGTCACCACAACATGAGGAACTGGATTAAGGGGTTGCGACATTAGGAAGGTTGAGAAACACTGACCTAGAGCTTCCGAGAGCTTCTGTTCAACCATTTCAAAGCTCCCTGCTTGAGCGGTGATGACATGATCATCAGCATAGATTAAACTCTTTGTCGTTTCTGGCATTTGTAGGGGTCACCACAACATGAGGAACTGGATTAAGGGGTCGCGGCATTAGGAAGGTTGAGAAACACTGACCTAGAGCTTCCGAGAGCTTCTGTTCAACCATTTCAGAGCTCCCTGCTTGAGTGGTGATGGCATGATCATCAGCATAGATTAAACTTTTTGTCGTTTCTGGCATTTTTAGGGGTCACCATAACATGAGGAACTGTATTAAGGGGTCACAGTACTAGGAAGGTTGAGAAACACTGACCTAGAGCTTCGGAAAGCTTCTGTTCAACTATTTCAAAGCTCCTTGCTTGAGTGGTGATGGCATGATCATCAGCATAGATTAAACTTTTTGTCGTTTCTGGCATTTTTAGGGGTCACCACAACATGAGGAACCGTATTAAGGGGTGGCGGCATTAGGAAGGCTAAGAAACACTGCTCTAGATGACTTTCAACAGCTTTCAAATACTGGATATTTTGGCCAGGGGTTAATGGAAGCTGTAGTCAGAAATGAGCTTTCCCAAGTTCTGGGCCTGAGCGAGAAATCCACTGAGTGCTTTTGTGCCCTGTTTTCTTCTGTTTGGAAAGCTTTCATCTTCCCAAAATACTGTCCCCGGAGTGTTTTCTTCTGGACTCACATCCAAGTATTACATTAACGAAATATTCTTGTCTGCGCCGAAGAGAGAAAGGCGCTCCCAGGCCAAGACCTGTGGCGTAAAATCTGGAAGTGCGGCCGAGCCAAAAACAGATACCTCTCCAGGATCTCATTCCTGCGGTCAAAATGGACAATGGCGCTTTGAAACCGGCACCTGGAAATGCGGTAAGCCGTGGGGCCATCTCGTCCGCTCCAAAAAGCCTGGCCAAATCCCAGCGGACGGCAGCTCTTAGCCCTGCGGTCTGGGCTGCCGAGCAAGGAGGAAACGGAGGAGGCCTGCGAAACATCCTGGCTCTGGATTTGGAAGCGTGTGGACACCAAACACGCCTGCTTAACCCTTTCCCCCCTATCTGTTTCACATATTGCGTCAAGATCAATTTGTCAGCCTACCCACAATTAATTAATTAATAATAATAATAATAATAATTTATTATTATTATCATCATCATCATCATCGTGTGATCTTGTCTGCTGTGGACTCATCTTGTTGTGTTTCAAATAATAATAATAATAATAATAATAATAATAATAATAATAATCCAATAGAACAGGCAGCAGAGTGATCTTGTCTGCTGTGGACTCATCTTGTTGTGTTTCTAATAATAATAATAATAATAATAATAATAATAATAATAATCCAATAGAACAGGCAGCAGAGTGATCTTGTCTGCTGTGGACTCATCTTGTTGTGTTTCTAATAATAATAATAATAATAATAATAATAATAATAATAATAATAATCCAATAGAACAGGCAGCAGAGTGATCTTGTCTGCTGTGGACTCATCTTGTTGTGTTTCTAATAATAATAATAATAATAATAATAATAATAATAATCCAATAGAACAGGCAGCAGAGTGATCTTGTCTGCTATGGACTCATCTTGTTGTGTTTCTAATAATAATAATAATAATAATAATAATAATAATAATCCAATAGAACAGGCAGCAGAGTGATCTTGTCTGCTGTGGACTCATCTTGTTGTGTTTCTAATAATAATAATAATAATAATAATAATAATAATAATAATCCAATAGAACAGGCAGCAGAGTGATCTTGTCTGCTATGGACTCATCTTGTTGTGTTTCTAATAATAATAATAATAATAATAATAATAATAATCCAATAGAACAGCCAGCAGAGTGATCTTGTCTGCTGTGGACTCATCTTGTTGTGTTTCTAATAATAATAATAATAATAATAATAATAATAATAATAATCCAATAGAACAGGCAGCAGAGTGATCTTGTCTGCTATGGACTCATCTTGTTGTGTTTCTAATAATAATAATAATAATAATAATAATCCAATAGAACAGGCAGCAGAGTGATCTTGTCTGCTGTGGACTCATCTTGTTGTGTTTCAAATAACAATAACAATAATAATAATAATAATAATAATAATCCAATACAACAGCCGGTAGAGTGATCTTGTCTGCTTTAGACTCATCTTGTTGTGTTTCTAATAATAATAATAATAATAATAATAATAATAATAATCCAATAGAACAGCCAGCAGACTGATCTTGTCTGCTGTGGACTCATCTTGTTGTGTTTCTAACAACAACAACAACAACAACAACAATAATAATCCAATACAACAGCCAGCAGACTGATCTTGTCTGCTGCGGACTCATCTTGTTGTGTTTCTAATAATAATAATAATAATAAAATTTTCTTTGTAACCCGCCAACATCGCCCCCAAAGCGAAGTGCCACACATAAACATAAGGTAAAGGTTTCCCCTTGACATTAAGTGTAGTCGTGTCCGACTCTGTGGGGTGGTGCTCATTTCTAAGCCAAAGAGCCGGCGTTGTCCGTAGACATCTCCAAGGTCATGTGGCCAGCATGACTGCATGGAGCGCCGTTACCTTCCCGCCAAACCTATTGATCCACTCATATTTGCATGTTTTCAAACTGCTAGGTTGGCAGGAGCTGGTCCTAACAAGGGGAGCTCGCCTCGCTTCACAGATTCTAACCGCTGACCTTTTTGTCAGTAGGTTCAGCACTTCAGCAGTTTAACCCACTGCACCACCAGGGGCACATAAACATACATAGACCAAAAACGATAAAAAACATGAATTTATTTATTTATTTATTTATTTACAGTATTTGTATACCGCTTTTCTCACCCCGAGGGGGACTCAAAGCGGTTAAATTGGAATCACATAATAACATCATAAAACATTAAAATTCACAGCTGTTGGGCGAGTGGGCTTATTAACAAAAGACCCTCCTCATAAATGCACAGCAGAGTAACTTATTAGCAGCAGCGTGACCCAGCACCAGTAGCCCAAAAAGACAAAAAGAACAAAAACACACAGGTCAATGTTATCTCTTCCTTACGAGGCTGTTCTTTATAGCAAAGTAATATGGTTGCATTATTTACAAGATCTAGGTTTCCCTAACACACCAGGCCTACTCACACTGAGGCTTTTCTCCCACTGAGGCCTTTCTCCCACTGAGGTGAACTATGAGTCCCCCTTTGGGGGTTAAGAAGTGACGGGATACAAATACGAGAAATAAATAAATAAATAAACTAACACTGAGGTCTTTCTCCCACTGAGGCCTTTCTCCCACTGAGGCCTTCTCACACTGAGGGTTCTCTCAGACTGAGGCCTTTCTCCCACTGAGGTGAACGATGAGTCCCCCTTCTGGGGTTGAGAAGTGACAGGATACAAATACGAGAAATAAATAAATAAATAAACTAACACTGAGGCCTTTCTCCCACTGAGGCCTTCTCACACTGAGGGCTCTCTCAGACTGAGGCCTTTCTCCCACTGAGGGGAACGATGAGTCCCCCTTCGGGGGTTGAGAAGTGACAGGATACAAATACGAGAAATAAATAAATAAATAAACTCACACTGAGGCCTTTCTCCCACTGAGGCCTTCTCACACTGAGGGCTCCCTCAGACTGAGGCCTTTCTCCCACTGAGGTGAACTATGAGTCCCCCTTTGGGGGTTGAGAAGTGACAGGATACAAATACGGGAAATAAATAAATAAATAACCGAACACTGAGGCCTTTCTCCCACCGAGGCCTTCTCACACTGAGGGCTCTCTCAGACTGAGGCCTTTCTCCCACTGAGGGGAACGATGAGTCCCCCTTCGGGGGTTGAGAAGTGACAGGATACAAATACGAGAAATAAATAAATAAATAAACTCACACTGAGGCCTTTCTCCCACTGAGGCCTTCTCACACTGAGGACTTTCTCAGACTGAGGCCTTTCTCCCACTGAGGTGAACTATGAGTCCCCCTTTGGGGGTTGAGAAGTGACAGGATACAAATACGGGAAATAAATAAATAAATAAATAAATAAACTAGCACGGAGGCCTTTCGCCCACTGAGGCCTACTCATACTGAGGCCTACTAACACACTGAGGCTCTTCTCCCACAGAGACCTCTCACAGACTGAGGGCTACTAAGCTACAGGACTGTTTCTGAGACTCCAAGCAGGAAAGGAAGGGAAGAGCAGGGAGGGGAGAGCAAGAGTTCAGTTTACCTTGTGCAGGAGAACACCTTCCCCATCTGAAACGACTAAGGTGCTGCTGACATTGGTCCTTGTTCTTGGCAACCCCAAATGGGCCCAATCTCGAAAGAAAAAGGCAGGACTAGATATCCCAAGTAGGATAGATCCCAAGAGAAAAGAGGAGCCGGGATGTACAACTCACCCAGAGAATCTATGGATGCAACAACAGCCCTGGGACAGGAGAGGACAACGTGAAATCTCTCGTGAAAATGAATCAGGCGCTTCAGTGATGACATGCTAATTAGTCAACATCTGCCATAGGATGGACCCACGTGAGCACCTCTGATGTCAGATCCCGCCCTCCCTTTGTGCATTCCGCGTGTTTCAAGGAACACCTTCCCCTTTCTCAACCTTGCCTACAAAGGTTGTCAGGTTACGGCATGTTCTTGCATCACCTCCAGACGCTGCTCAGAGACTCGGGCAAAAGTATTTCAAGGACAACAGAAGAGGATCCAAAGCAACTATTCTGTTGATACCAAGGGTGGGAGGTTGGATGCATCTACAGCTGTGGTTCCCAACCCCTTTTTTGATCAGTGACCACTTCAACCAGAGACCACTTTGACCAGGGATCACTTTGACCAGGGACCACTTGACCAGAGACCACTTTGACCAGAGACCACTTGAACAGGGACCACTTTGACCAGAGACCACTTTGACCAGGCACAACTTGACCAGGGACCACTTTGATCAGAGACCACTTTGACCAGGCACAACTTGACCAGGGACCACTTTGATCAGAGACCACTTTGACCAGGCACAACTTGACCAGGGACCACTTTGACCAGGGACCACTTCGACAGGGACCACTTTGACCAGGGACCACTTTGACCAGGCACAACTTGACCAGGGACCACTTTGACCAGGGACCACTTTGACCAGGGACCACTTCGACAGGGACCACTTTGACCAGGGACCACTTTGACCAGGCACAACTTGACCAGGGACCACTTTGACCAGGGACCACTTTGACCAAATACCATTTTGACCAGAGACCACTTTGACCAGGGACCACTTTGATCAAAGACCACTTGACCAGTGACCACTTGACCAGGGACCACTTTGACCAGGCACAACTTGACCAGGGACCACTTTGACCAGGGACCACTTTGACCAAATACCATTTTGACCAGAGACCACTTTGACCAGGGACCACTTTGATCAAAGACCACTTGACCAGTGACCACTTGACCAGGGACCACTTTGACCAGGGACCCCTTGTCCAGGGACCCCTTTGAACTGGGCCATACGTTCTGAGACATATCCAGCTGCCCAGAAGGAATGTCGTCCTCTTTCTTGATGCCATACAAAAGAGAATTACGGAGAAGTTTCTCTTGGGCAGATGCCTTCCTGCTATTTTTGTCCTCCTGGCCTGGAAATCACATGGCTCTGCGGGCATACACTCCGTGCCCATCGGGATTGGCAGTTTCCACTTGGTTTCTTCTTGGCTGAAGAAGCCAGAAGCAGAAAAGATGGGCCGGAAAAAAGTGTGTTTTCATCGGTTCACTGCAGACAAATTGCAGGCCTCGATACAGCAAAAAAAATGTCACTATTTCTTCATTTTCCTGCTCAGCAGGAGGTTGGATTGGATGGCTCTTGGGGTCTCATCTCTATCAATGTATCTGTTTCAGCATCTATCTATCTATCTATCTATCTATCTATCTATCTATCTATCATCTATCTATTCCAACATCTATCTCTCTTATCTATCGATCTATCTATCTATCTATCTATCTATCTATCTATCTATTTCAGCATCTATCCATCCATCCATCCATCCATCCATCCATCTATCTATCTATCTATCTATCTTAACATCTATCTATCTATTTATTTCAGCATGCATCCATCCATCCATCCATCTACTCTATCTATTTGAGCATCCATGTATTTCAGCATCTATCTATCTATCTATCTATCTATCTACCTACCTACCTACCTACCTATCTATTGCAGCATCTATCTATCTATCTATCTATCTATCTATCTATCTCAACATCTATCTATCTATTTCAGCATGCTTCCTTCCTTCCTTCCTCCCTCCCTCCCTCCCTCCCTCCCTCCCTCCCTTCCATATATCTACCTACCTACCTACCTATCTCAGCATCTATCTATCTATTACCGCATCCATCCATCCACTCATTTAGATATCTATCTATCTACCTACCTACCTATCTATTGCAGCATCTATCTATCTATCTATCTATCTATCTATCTATCTCAACATCTATCTATCTATTTCAGCATGCTTCCTTCCTTCCTTCCTCCCTCCCTCCCTCCCTCCCTCCCTCCCTTCCATATATCTACCTACCTACCTACCTATCTCAGCATCTATCTATCTATTACCGCATCCATCCATCCACTCATTTCAGCATCTATCTATCTATCTATCTATCTACCTACCTACCTACCTACCTACCTACTCTGTCTGTCTGTCTATCTACTCTATCTATTTAAGTATCCATCCATTTATCTATCTATCTATTTATTTCAGCATCTCTCTATCTATCTGTATCTATCTTTCAGCATCTATCTATCTATCATCTATCTATCTATCTATCTATCTCTATCTCTATCTGTGTATCTATCTATTTCAGCATCTATCTATCTATTTTAGCATCTATCTGTGTATCTATCTATTTCAGCATCACTCTATCTATCTATCTATCTATCTATCTATCTATTTCAGCATCTATTTCAGTCTCTCTCTCTATCTCTCTCTGAGTATCTATCTATTTCAGCATTTATCTGTCTGTCTGTCTGTCTATCTATCTATCTATCTATCTCTGAGTATCTATTTCAGCATCTATCTATCTCTCTATCTAGCTATCTATTTCAGCATCTATCTCTGTATCTATCTATTTCAGCATCTCTCTCTCTATTTATTTCAGCATCTATCCATCTAGTTCAGTCTCTCTATCTCTATCTCTATCTCTATCTCTATCTGAGTACCTATCTATTTCAGCATCTATCTATGTATTTCAGCATCTATCTATCTATTTCAGCATCTCCCTCTCTCTCTCTCTTTCTCTAGGATGCATTTCACCAGGTTCTTTTCCCCGCAAGGGCTGGCCTTTCCTGATGCATCTATGGAAAGACAAGGGCCTTAAGGAAGCCAAAGGAGGCTGAGGAGAGGTGCCTGGCCCACCCAGCCTTGTGCTCCTTTGCTCTCTCTCTCTCTCTCTCTCTCTCTCCCTCTGGATCACACACGACAGGCAGCATTAACTCCAGATAAATGGCTTCTGATTCCGGCGACTTTGGCCCGTGGCCAGGGAGCCGGCTAATGAGTCAAAGCGGCATCCCAGGCAATTGTTCTTGACAGTCAGCGGCTCCGAAACGAGAGACGGGAGGAGAGACAGTCTCTGCTCCCTTCCCAAGTGGCCAAGTCTCTCTGGAGAGAGGCTCTCGAAGAGGAGAAAAGGTTACGTCTCGATCAATAAGACATTAGGCCTCACATATAGGTATGTATGGGTTGTTGTAAGTTTTCCGGGCTCTCTGGCCATGTTCCAGAAGCATTCTCTCCTGATGTTTCACCCACATTTATGGCAGGCATCCTCAGAGGTTGTGAGATTGTTTCAAAAGACGGGAGAAGTGTGCGTCTCTTGGTGGCATGTCGAAAAGTGCTAAACATCCGAACTACATCCGAATCAAGGAAATTTCTGCATCAAACACACAAGTCTAGTGTTTACAGTTGCTTCAAAAGATGGGAGAAGTGTGGCACCCATGGAGAGAAGGACTCAGAACTGGGCCAAGCTTCATTGCTCTCAATCCACAGGAAGTGGTTCAGCGGACATCTTTAATGAACGCCATTCAAAAAGCCTCCTCTTGGATACCCAAATCTTCTCGTTCCTCAAATGTCATCATATTCCTGACTAATCCCAAAGCTATTTTCAAGACAACATCAATGGCCAAGAAGGAAGAGATGAGCAAGTCTCGGGATGCCTTGGGTTTCTCTGAGGGCACCAAGCTGTTGACTCAGACGACGGATATTATCCAACTAGGCCATGGATCTAATCTCCAGAAATCCTAAGGTGAGGCCATCACCGCTTGGCTGGAGATCAAGAACACCTCTCCAAGAATCTTGAGGTCCTCCAGCACAACTCTAGGATTCTTGAGGTCAAATGGCCAACCGTAGGAGCAAACAATGGAGCTTCTCTGGTTGTGTAGTCTCTCCATCTGGTACATTTGTGATGTATTGGAATACAGATTCTATTTATCCCCAGTCAGCATAAGATGAAAGCTATTGGAGTCTAGGCATGGTTAGATACCATCGGAATCTTTGTAATTCGGAATAAATACGGAAAAATTACCTTTTCGAAGCAATGTTGAAGTTTTTAAGAAAACCGGAAGTCCCTTTGCCCTTCCAAAGCTTTTCTGCCATTTTTGTTACGACTTGTGGTCCCTGGTCTCGGCTCAAGACAGAGAAGCCAGTTTTAAACCAGAGAAGGAAGGAATTTCTTCTGCTTGCTTTTCCCCGCTTCTGGTCCCTGGCCTCGGCTCAAGCCAGAGAAGCCAGTTTTAAAGCCAGAGAAGCCAGTTTTAAACCAGGGAAGGAAGGAATTTCCTGGCCTCGGCTCAAGCCAGAGAATCCAGTTTTAAACCAGAGAAGGAAGGAATTTCCTACGCTTGCTTTCCCCTGCTTCTGGTCCCTGGCCTTGGCTCAAGCCAGAGAAACCAGTTTTAAAGCCAAAGGAATTTCCTGGCCTCAGTTCAAGAAAAAAAAATCCAGTTTTAAAGCCAGGGAAGCCAGTTTTAAACCAGAGAAGAAAGGAATTTCCTCCGCTTGCTTTTCCCCATTTCTGGTCCCTGGCCTCCACTCAAGCCAGAGAAGCCAGTTTTAAACCAGAGAAGGAAGGAATTTCCTCCGCTTGCTTTTCCCCATTTCTGGTCCCTGGCCTCCACTCAAGCCAGAGAAGCCAGTTTTAAACCAAAGAATGAAGTAATTTCCTCCACTTGCTATTCCCTGCTTCTGGTCCCTGGCCTCGGCTCAAGCCAGAGAAGCCAGTTTTAAAGCCAGAGAAGGAAGGAATTTCTTGGCCTCGGCTCAAGGCAGAGAATCCAGTTTTAAAGCCAGAGAAGCCAGTTTTAAACCAGAGAAGGAAGGAATTTCTTCTGCTTGCTTTTCCCCGCTTCTGGTCCCTGGCCTCGGCTCAAGCCAGAGAAGCCAGTTTTAAAGTCAGAGAAGCCAGTTTTAAACCAGGGAAGGAAGTAGTTTCCTGGCCTCAGCTCAAGCCAGAGAAGCCAGTTTTAAAGCCAGAGAAGCCAGTTTTAAACCAGAGAAGGAAGGAATTTCTTCTGCTTGCTTTTCCCCGCTTCTGGTCCCTGGCCTCTGCTCAAGCCAGAGAAGCCAGTTTTAAAGCCAGAGAAGCCAGTTTTAAACCAGAGAGGAAGGAAGGATTATCTTCTGCTTGCTTTTCCCCACTTCTGGAGTAAAACAACTACTTTCAAAGTAAAGACCACCCAATGAAACAGGAAATAACAAGTTCAAACCATTAATGAAAGAATTCGGAAGTCTCTGAAGTTTCGAAAAGTTTTGAACATTTTTTTCTGTGAAAATCAGAACTGACTTTAGAATCGAACCACCAGCGCCCACTACACCCGAAAAGTTTTGAACTTTTTTTTTAATCAACCAAACCTATTGGAGTCTAACACATCTGGAAGATACCAAGTCAGGGGAGCCTCTGCTAGGACTTCTCCCAAGTTTTCCAGAGTGTGCTCTTTGGTTGTAGATTAACTGTAAATCCCAGCAACTACGACTCCCAAATGCCAAGGTCTATTTTCCCCAAACTCCACCAATGTTCAAATTTGGGTGTATTGGGTATTTGTGCAAAATTTGGTCCAGTGAATGAAAATACATCCTGCATATCAGATAGTAACATTAAGATTAATAACAGTAGCAGATTTGCAGATGTGAAGTAGCAACGAAAGTAATGTTATGGTTTGGGGGTCACCACAAAATGAGAAACTGTATTAAGGGGTCGCAGCATTAGGAAGGTTGAGAAACACAGACCTAGAGCTTCAGAGGGCTTCTGCTCAACCATTTCAAAGCTCCCTGCTTGAGCAGTGATGACATGATCGTCAGCATAGATGAAACCCTTTGGCACTTAAGGCAATTGCTGATTATTTGAAGGGGTCACCACAACAGGAGGAACTGTATTAAGGGGTCATGGCATTAGGAAGGTTGAGAATCACTGACCCAGAGGTTTGAAGAGCTTCTGTTCAACCAATTCAAAGCTCCCTGATTGAGCAGTGATGACATGATCATCAGCATATGTGAAACTCTTTGGCATTTAAGGCAATTGTTGATTATTTGAAGGGGTCACCACAACATGAGGAACTGTATTAAGGGGTCACGTCATTAGGAATGTTGAGGAACGCAGACCTAGAGCTTCGGAGAGCTTCTGTTCAACCATTTCAAAGCTCCCTGCTTGGGCGGTGATGGCATGATTGTCAGCATAGCTGAAACACTTTGCTGTTTCTGGCATTTGTAGGGGTCACCACAACATGAGGAACTGTATTAAGGGGTCACGTCATTAGGAATGTTGAGGAATGCAGACCTAGAGCTTCGGGGAGCTTCTGTTCAACCATTTCAAAGCTCCCATCTTGGGCGGTGATGGCATGATCGTCAGCATAGCTGAAACACTTTGCTGTTTCTGGCATTTGTAGGGGTCACCACAACAAGAGGAACTGTATTAAGGGGTCGCGGCATTAGGAAGGCTGAGAAACACTGATCTAGATCTTTGGAGAGCTTCTGTTCAACTATTTCAAAGCTCCCTGCTTGGGCGGTGATGGCACGATAGTCAGCATAGATGAAACACTTTGTCGTTTCTGGCATTTGTAGGGGTCACCATGACATGAGGAACTGTATTAAGGGGTCGCGGCATCAGGAAGGTTGAGAAATACTGACCTAGAGAGGCATTATGAAGGTTTTCCAATGCAATACTATGTTCACAGCTCCCACCGGAATGGAAGAATTCCCCGTTCCCTCGTCTTCCTCCCTTCCTCATCCTAAAAGGCCGCAGCCTCCATCCATTTCCGTTCTACCACGGAGAAGGGGGGCTTCTTTAAAAGGCTGTATCAACATTTTCGAAAGGATAACGATCTCTTATTAAAAATTCATCAACACGAATTGCTAGAGCTCCTTCCCTTTTAGTGCTCCCAGCTCCCTCCTGAGGATCTCTGGCTCTTGGAAATGTGCCGTGTTTACGTAGGCGTCTCCGCAACGGCGCTGCCCGGATTGCGGAGGTTTCGGGGTCAAAAGACCTCCTCCCCACACATTACACACTTCTGGGAACTTTCTCCTCCTACACTCTCTCTCTCCGCTTCTCTCTGTGTACATTCGCCTCTCAATTCCGCCCCAGAGCTGTCCGTGGTCCTGAATCTTCTCTCTGAATCAGTTCAGCACTTTGGAGAGCGTTAAAGCCACGTGGGCGCATCTACACTGTGGAATGAATGTGGCTTCACCCTCCATGGCTCAATGTTATGATATCCTGGGAATCGTACCGATACCTTTGGTTTCTGATAGTTCACTGGACGCACACACAAAACGTTGTCTATCTAGTAACCTTCAGGACTAAGGTGTCGATGCTGTGAGGGAGAAAGGGAAGGAGGGAGGAAAGAGGGAAGGAAGGAAAGACCAAAGGGAAGGAAATAGAGAGAGTGAAGAAAAAGGCAAGGAAAGAAGGACGAAAGGATAGAAGGGAAAGGAGGAAGGAAGCAAGGAAGGAAAGAAGGGGAGAAGGAAAGAGAGAAGGAACAAAGGAAAGTAGGAGGGAAGGAAGGAAATGATGGAAGGAAAGAAGGAAGGAAAGGGACAAGGAAAGAGAAGGAAGAAGGGAAGGAAGGCAGGCAGGAGGGAAGGAAGGAAACGATGAAAGGAAGGAAGTGAGGGAGGGAGGGAGGGGAAAGAGGGAGAAAAGGAAGGAGGGAGGAAATAAGGAAGGAAAGACGAAAGGGAAGGAAGGAGAAAGAGAGAGAGTGAAGAAAAAGGCAAGGAAGGGAGGGAGGAAGAAAGGAACTGGAGGAAGGAAAGAGAAAAGGAAGGAAGGAGGGAAGGGGAAGGCAAGGAAAGAATGAAGGAAAGAGATAAGTAAGGAGGGAGGGAGGAAAGGAAGGAAGGAAGGAAGGAAGGAAGGAAACGATGGATGGATGGATGGATGGAAGGAAGGGAGGGAGGGAGGGAGGGAGGAAGGGAAGAAGGAAAGAAAGAAGGAAGGAGGGTGGGCGGGAGGGAAGGACGGAAGGAAGGAAACGATGGAAGGAAGGAAGGAAGGAAGGAAGGAAGGAAGGAAGGAAGGAAACGATGGATGGATGGATGGATGGATGGATGGATGGATGGATGGAAAGAAGGGAGGGAGGGAGGGAGGAAGGGAGGGAGGGAGGGAGGAGGGTGGGCGGGATGGAAGGACGGAAGGAAGGATGGATGGATGGAAGGAAGGAAACGATGGATGGAAGGAAGGAAGGAAGGAAGGAAGGAAGGGAGGGAGGGAGGGAGGAAAGAAAGAAAGAAAGAAAGAAAGAAAGAAAGAAGGAAGGAGGGTGGGCGGGAGGGAAGGAAGGAAGGAAACGATGGAAGGAAGGAAGGGAGGGAGGGAGGGAGGGAGGGGAAAAAGGGAGAAAGGGAAGGAGGGAGGAAAGAGAAAAGGATGGATGGATGGATGGATGGATAGAAGGAAGGTGAAGGAAAGGAAAGAATGAAGGAAAGTGATAAGGAAGGAATGACAAAAGAGAAGGAAGGAAGGAGAAAGACAGAGTGATGGAGGAAAGAGAGAAAGGACGAAAGTGTGGAAGGAAGGAAGGGAGAGAGGGAGGGAGGAAAGGGTGGAAGGGAAGGAGGAAGGAAGGTGAAAGGAAGAGAGGGAAAGAAGGAAGGAAAGACGAAGGGCTGGAAGGGCAAGAGAAAGAGGGAGGGAAGGAGGAAGGAGAGAAGGAAGGAAGGATCGGATGGTGAGAGAGAGGAGGGCCTGAGGAAAGAGCCCAAGGGGCCACATCCGGGCCCCAGACCTGGGTTTGCCGGTATTTGAGCTAGAGTGATGTCAAACTACATTGCTTCTAAGGTGTAGATGCACCCTTGGTCTACTCTAGGAACGTAATACAAACGGACCACACAACTCCATTTGAAACTTCTCCCCAAAGCGGATCCTCAACACAACTCCCACACTGTCCAATGACAACCGTGGTCCTCCCCCATCTCTGAATTCTTCCTTAGCATCTCTCCTCTGCTCTGCCGGTGAGAGAAAACGGCACTATGGCAACAGCACCATGGCAACCGTCGCCATGAGAACGGGATCCAGCTCCTGCAACGCCATCCCCTCCAATGGCTTTTCTGCAGCCCTGTCGCTTGGTCAGCAGCCGCCGCCGCGGCATCGGTTGGGGTTTCTCACAGCGGAAGGGGTGCGATGGGCTTTGAGGTGGAATTGCAAGTGGTAACAAAAAGCAACAACTGAAAATCCATAACCTATTGGAAATCACTGCACCATAGGGTTGCTGTGTGTTTTTCAGGCTATATGGCCACATTCCAGAAGCATTCTCTCCTGACGCTTCGCCCACATCTATGGCAGGCATTCTCAGAGGTTGAGGGGTCTGTTGGAAACTAGGCAAGTGGGGTTGGAGGTAACTGTGAATGTTGCAACTGGCCACCGTGATTAGCATTTAATGGCTTAGCAGTTTCAAGGTGTGACTTCTTACTGCCTGGGGGAATCCTTTGTTGGAAATTAGGAAATAATGTCCAGGGTGGGAGAAAGAACTCTTGTCTGCTGGTGTTGCAGTTGGCCACCTTCATTAGCACTTAATGACTCAGCAGTTTCAAAGTATGGATTCTTACTGTCTGGGGGAATCCTTTGTTGGAAACTCTGAATATTGGATTTATATATTTGTGGAATGTCCAGGGTGGGTGGAAGAACTCTTGTCCATTGGAGGTAGCTGTGAATGTTGCAACCGGCCACCTTGATTAGCATTTAATGGCTTAGCATTTTCAAGGTGTCGCTTCTTACTGCCTGGGGGAATCCTTTGTTGGAAACTAGGAACATTGGGTTTATATATATTTGTGGAATGTCCAGGGTGGATGGAAAAACTCTTTTCTGTTGGAGGCCACCTTGATTAGCATTGAATGGCTTAGCACTTTCAAAGTTTGGATTCTTACTGCCTGCGGGAATCCTTTATTGGAAAATGGGAAAATTGGGTTTATAAATTTGTGGAATATCCAGGGTGGGAGAAAGAACTCTTGTCTGCTAGAGGCAAGTGTGAATGTTGCAAATGGCCAGCTTGATTAGCATTGAATGGTCTTGCAGCTTCAATCCCTGGCTGGTTGCTGCCTGGGAGAATCCTTTGTTGGAATGTCCAGGATGGCAGGCATCCTCAGAGGTTGTGAGGTCTGTTGGAAACTAGGAAAATGGGATTTATATATCTGTGGAATGATGTCCAAGGTGGGAAAAAGGACTCTTGTCTGCTTGAGGGCAAGTGTGAATGTTGCCATTGGCCAGCTTGATTACCATCCAACAAAGGATGCCCCCAGGCAGGGAGCAGCCAGACATTGAAGCTGGTTTATATATTTGTGGAATGTCCAGGGTGGGAGAAAGAACTCTTGTCTGTTGGAGGCAGGTATGAATGTTGCCATTGCCCAGCTTGATTACCGTCCCAACAAAGGATGCCTCCAGGCAGGGAGAAGCCAGGCATTGAAGTTGGTTTATATAATCTGTGGAATGCCCAGGGTGGGAGAAAGAACTTTTGTCTGCTTGAGGCAAGTGTGAATTTTGCTATTGGCCAGCTTGATTAGCACTGAATGGTCTTGCAGCTTCAAAGCCTGGCTGGTTGCTGCCTGGGGGAATCCTTTCTTGGAACGTCCAGGATGGCAGGCATTCTCAGAGGTTGTGGGGACTGTTGGAAACTAGGCAAGTGACGTTTATATATTTGTGGAAAAATATCCAGGGAGGGAGAAAGAACTCTTATCTATTGGAGGCAGGTGTGAATATTGCCATTGCCCAGCTTGTTGACCATCCCAACAAAGGATTCCCCCAGGCAGGGAGCAGCCAGGCATTAAGGCTGGTTTATATATCTGTGGAATGTCGAAGGTGGGAGAAAGAACTCTTGTGTGTTGGAGGCAGGTGTGAATGTTGCCATTGCCCAGCTTGATTACCATCCCAACAAAGGATGCCCCCAGGTAGGGAGCAGCCAGGCATTGAGGTTAGTTTATATATCTGTGGAATGTCCAGGGTGGGAGAAAGAACCCTTGTCAACTCTAGGAAAGTGTGAATGTTGCCATTGCCCAGCTTGATGACCATCCCAACAAAGGATACCCCCAGGCAGGGAGCAGCCAGAAATTGAGGCTGGTTTATATATCTGTGAAATGATGTCCAGGGTGGGAGAAAGAATTCTTGTCTGTTGGAGGCAGGTGTTAACGTTGCCATTGCCCAGCTTGACTACCATCCCAACAAAGGATGCCCCCAGGTAGGGAGCAACCAAGCACTGAAACTGGTTTATATATCTGTGGAATGTCCAGGGTGGGAGAAAGAACTCTTGTCAACTCTAGGAAAGTGTGAATGTTGCAATTGTCCACCTTGATTAGCTTTAATGGCCATTGGACGGTCATTGCCAAGGATTCTCTTCAAGGCACTGGAGAGGAAACCGTTGACCCTGGTCGCTTCGCTATGGAAGGAATGCGTGAGTCCCGCATGATTGCAAGTTCTTTAACTGAAGATTCAGGACTCAAGAAAAGAAGCCGCAGGGAGGGACCAATTCCTACCAGACGAGGGAAATGTGAGAAGTAGGAAGTTCATTCCTCAAAAGCTTCCCATACTTCCTCAGCTGGAAATATGTTTTTTCCTCGCCGCCCATTTTACAATTTCTGTTCCGGACGAGTGTTTCCGGCTCCCTTGAGGCCCTGGAAGGCTGCTGCCTTTGTGTAAACAGGGGCTATTTTAGAACTCGCTTTTGTTTAAAGCAGCTCAGCAAGGTGATTTGTGACCTAAATTTCCTCAAGGCACCAGATCCTGTCTGATCTTGGATGCTAAGCAGGATCAGCCCTGGTTGTTACTCGGATGGGAGACTGCCCCAAAATACCGAGTGTTTTTGGGCTATATTTTGGAGGAAAGAAGTTGCAAAACCACCTTGCCTTAGGGTCACCATGTAAGATATGTAATGCATTCAACCTGGGGCTTTTCTCACCAAGCATATTCATACTGAGGCCTACTGAAGCCTACCTAACACTGAGGCTTTTCTCCCACTGAGGCCTTCTCACACTGAGGGCTCTCTCAGACTGAGGCCTTTCTCCCACTGAGGCAAACTAACACTGAGTCCTACTCATACTTAGGTCTTCTCACACTGAGGGCTCTCTCAGACCAAGGCCTTTCCCCCACTGAGGCAAACTTAACGTTGAGGCCTACTCCTAGTGTTTTTGGGATATATTTTAGAGGAAAGAACTTGCAAAACCACCTTGCCTTAGGGTCACTATGTAAGATATGTAATGCCTTCAACCTGGGGCTCTTCTCACCAAGCGTATTCATACTGAGGCCTACTGAAGCCTACCTCACACTGAGGCCTTTCTCCCACTGAGGCCTTCTCACACTGAGGCCTGTCTCAGACTGAGGTGAACTAACACTGAGGCCTACTCATACTTAGGCCTTCTAACACTGGAGCCTACCTCACACTGAGGCCTTTCTCCCACTGAGGCCTTCTCACATTGAGGGCTCTCTCAGACCGAGGCCTTTCTCCCACTGAGGCAAATTTAACACTGAGGCATACTCCTAGTATTTTGGGGCTATATTTTGGAGGAAAGAACTTGCAAAACCACCTTGCCTTAGGGTCACCATGTAAGATATGTAATGCCTTCAACCTGGGGCTTTTCTCACCAAGCGTATTCATACTGAGGCCTACTGAAGCCTACCTCACACTGAGGCCTTTCTCCCACTGAGGCCTCACACTGAGGGCTCTCTCAGACTGAGGCCTTTCTCCCACTGAGGCAAATTAACACTGAGGCCTACTCATACTTACGCCTTCTAACACTGAAGCCTACCTCACACTGAGGCCTTTCTCCCACTGAGGCCTTCTCACACTAAGGGCTCTCTCAGACCGAGGCCCTTCTCCCACTGAGGCAAACTTAACTACCTCACACCGAGGCCTTTCTCCCAATGAGGCCTTCTCACACTGAGGGCTCTCTCAGACTGAGACCTTTCTCCCACTGAGGCAAACTAACACTGAGGCCTACTAAGATACAGGCAGGCCTGATTATATAGAACTGCAGCATTTGCCGAGTCATTGCATCCATTTAACCTTTTCTTTCTCATGCAGATAACCAGCTTCGCTCTCACAGAGCCTCCTCTCACACCTTAGTTACACAGGAGCTTCACACAGTAGATTTACACACAACAGCCTTCACACTGGAACTTCACACAGTAGCTTTATACACAATGCCTTCAACTTGGGGTTTCCTCTCACTGAAGCTTCTCATACTCTGAGGACTGCCTCAGACACAGGCTTCACTCACAAACTAAGGGCTACCTCACAGACTGAGACCTTTCTCCTACTGAGGCAAACTAACACAGAGGCCTACTAAGCTACAAGCAGTCCTGCTTATATAGAACTGCGGTTTACAAGGAGTCATTAGTACTTGCTCACTCAATGCGTTTCCGATAGATAATTCCTATGTGGTCCAACTCCATCGGCGTCTTGGAGGTCCTATTTGGTAAACGGAATCCATTCCAGAGTCGGGTCTAGTCTCCATCATACTACAGATCGCCAAGAGAGGACTTGTTCTCTTTGGACGGCGTTCAAGAAGGCGACGGAGACCAGACAGGCAAAAGTTCAAGAGATCTGGCAGAATGCCTAACAAGCACGGTTCACAAGCACCAAGGCGTTTATAGAGACGGCAATATATATATATATATATATATATATATATATATATATATATATATTCAGTCTCCATAAGTTGTCCAGATGCTCAGTCAGTTCGGGACAAACCAAAGAAAACACTTCTTCACATCCGTCTCAAATTAAACACACAGATTGTGAAACCACAAGATGAGTGGGATAAGGTGGCAGCTCGAAAAGCTAAATGCGATTCTAGGTTGCCTTAGTAGGAGGAGAGGGCGGGGAGGAGTCGTAGTCCCACTCTGTTCTGCTTTGCCAGAGCTCGCTTGGAATGACTCTGTGTCTAGTTCCACAGTTCAAGTCGGATACGAACAAACTGGAAGATTGTCCAGAAAAGGATGACCAAAATGGCCCAAAGTGTGGAAACGGTGTATCCTTTTGAGCAGTGCTTCCCCACCCCTTTTTTTTAACCAGGGACCACTTGACCAAAGACCACTTTGACCAGAGACCACTCTCCAACATTAGTTCCAAAAGGGTTACGAATCCGTTTTTGGTCAACTTTAGATTCATAGAATCATAGAATCATAGAGTTGGAAGAGACCTCATGGGCCATCCAGTCCAACCCCCTGCCAAGAAGCAGGAATATTGCATTCAAATCACCCCTGACAAATGGCCATCCAGCCTCTGCTTAAAAGCTTCCAAAGAAGGAGCCTCCACCACACTCCGGGGCAGAGAGTTCCACTGCTGAACGGCTCTCACAGTCAGGAAGTTCTTCCTAATGTTCAGATGGAATCTCCTCTCTTGTAGTTTGAAGCCATTGTTCCGCGTCCTAGTCGGTTTGGTTATTTGAGATGCTGATTGCAAAAATTGCATTGGATAGACCACAACAGCTGATTCAGAAAACTACACTGGATAGACCACATCAGCTGATTCAGAAAACTACACTGGATAGACCACATCAGTTGATTCGGAAAACTGCATTGGCTAGACCACACCAGCTGATTCAGAAAATTGCATTAGACAGACCACATCAGCCGATTGAGAAAACTGCATTAGATAGACCACAACAGCTGATTCAGAAAATTGCACTGGCTAGACCACATCAGCTGATTTGGAACACTGCATTGGATAGACCACATCAGTTGATTCAGAAAACTGCATTGGCTAGACCACATCAGCTGATTTGGAAAACTGCATTGCATAGACCACAACAGCTGATTCAGAAAATTGCATTGGATAGACCACATCAGATGATTCAGAAAATTGCACTAGATAGACCACATCAGCTGATTCAGAAAATTGCACTGGATAGACCACATCAGCTGAATTAGAAAATTTCATTAGATAGACCACATCAGCTGATTCCAAAGATTGCATTTGATAAACCACATCAGCTGATTCAGAAAATTGCACTGGATAGACCACATCAGCTGATTCAGAAAATTGCATTGGATAGACCACATCAGCTGATTTGGAAAACTGCATTGGATAGACCACATCAGCTGATTCAGAAAATTGCACTGGATTGACCACATCAGCTGATTCAGAAAATTGCACTGGATTGACCGCATCAGCTAATTCAGAAAACTGCACTAGATTACATCAGCTGATTCAGAAAATTGCACTAGATAGACCACATCCGCTGATTCAGAAAATTGCACTGGATAGACTACATCAGCTGATTTAAAAAATTGAATTGGATAGACCACATTAGCTTTAGTTTCTGATACAGAACATATGAGGGTTTGCGAAAACAGTCGCTCTTGTTGCAAAGGTGTAGTAACGGTGAGGACGTGGACTGTATTTTAGTTCTTGCGGACCACTGGTGGTCCGTGGGCTAGATTCTAATTCTGAAATCTAGACTCCTATTGATGCAGCCTAGAATCACATTGGCCTTTTTAGCTGCCGCATCACACTCTACTAAGACTCCTAAACCCTTTTCCCACAGACTGTCTCACTCGAGACGGTAATGTGTGCGCTGGCGGGTCATTTGGCTAATTCTGGGAGATGTCTGCATTGGAAAATCCCTTCCGTTCATCGGGCTGCCCCCAAGTCTTGCCCTTTAAGGCCCTCCCAAACCAGTATGTCAAGGAGTGTCATTCAAGTGCACGTTTTCAGCCAAGGGAGAAAGTCCAGGCGCTCGTTTGCAAATTATTGGGTGATGCAACCCACATAATTGCTCCCTTCCATGTCTCTTCCTCCTTTTTTCAATGGGGCTCCTACAAAAATGTTTCCTAGGGCGATGGATGTACTGCATTTTTTGCACCGCATGGCACAACTCTCTTTCACTGGCCAACACATATTGTGGTGCCTCAAATATTAGACCTGCTTCTAGGTGTATTTGACCTGCTGATTCCAGAAACTGAACCGGTTTGGGGTTGCTGCAAGCAGACAAGAGGTAAGAGTTTTCGTTGGGTTGTGTTTACAGTTGTTTTGTTGTTGTTGTTGTTAATTGCATTATATGGGAGAATAGATCCAGCCACAGTGTATGGGTATACACTGACCATATAATGTAGTTCAAATTGCATTACTCGATAGTGTACATCCGGTATGGGCAAACTCAGGCCCGCGGGCCAGATGTGGCCCGTTGGGCTCTTCTCTCAGGCCCTCCTCTCTCTCACCATCCTATCCTTCCTTCTCTCTTGCCTTCCTCCTTCCCTCCCTCTTTCTCCTTCCTTTCCAGCCTTTCATCCTTCCTTCCTTCCCTTTTGTCTTTCCTTTCTTCCCTTTCTCCCTTTCTCCTTACTCCATTTTGTCCTTCCTTCCTTATTTCTCCTCTCTTTCCTTCCTCCTTGCTTCCCTTCCACTCTTTCATTCTTCCTTCTTTCCCTCTTTTCTCACCCTCTCCTTCTTTCTCCTTCCTTCTCTCTTTCCTTCGTCCTTCCCTCCCTCCCTCCTTTCCACCCTTTTATCCTTCCTTCCTTTCTCCCCTTTTGTCTTCCCTTCCATCTCTCCCACTTTCTCCTTCCATCCTTCCCTTTTGTTTTTTATTCCTTCTCTCTTTCCTTCATCCTTCCCTTCCATCCATCCTTTTCTCTTTTCTTCCTCCTTCTCTCTTTCTCCTTCCCTCCTTCCCTTTTGTTTTTCTTCCTTCTCTCTTTCCTTCATCCCTTCTTTCCATCCTTTTCTCTTTCCTTCCTCCTTCCCTTCCTTCCTTCCTTCCTTCCTTCCCTTTCAGCCTTTGTCCTTCTTTCCTTCCCTCTTTCCTCCCTCTCTTCCTTTCTCCTTCCTTCCTTTTTGCCTTTCCTTCGCACTTTCCTCTATCCTTCCCTTCCTTCCTTCCTTCCTTCCTTCCTTCCTTCCATCCTTCCCTTCCTTCTTTCCTTCCTTCCTTCCTTCCTTCCTTCCTTCCTTCCCTTTCACTCTTTCGTCCTTCTTTCCTTCCCTCTTTCTTCCCTCTCTTCCTTTCTCCTTCCTTCCCTTTTGCCTTTCCTTCGCTCTTTCCTCTATCCTTCCCTTCCTTCCATCCTTCCCTTCCTCCCTTCCTTCCTTCTTTCCTTCCATCCACTCCTTTCACCCTTTCGTCCTTCTTTCCTTCCCTCTTTCCTCCCTCTCTTCCTTTATCCTTCCCTTCCTTCCTTCAATCCTTCTCTTCCTCCCTTTTTTCCTCTTTCCCTTCCTTCCATCCTTCCCTTCCACTCTTTCATCCTTCCTTCCTTCCTCCCCTTTTGTCTTTCCTTCCTCCCTGCTCTCCCTCTTTCTCCTTCCATCCTTCCCTTCCTTTCTCTTCTTATTCTTCCTCCTTTCCTTTCTCCTGCTTCCTTCTCTCTTTCCTCTTCGCAGGGAGTGCTAGCATGCGGACCCCCAAGTTCGAAAGTTTGCCCAGTCCAGTGTAGACGCGCCCTTGCTCTCTCTAGAAATAACCTGCCCTTTCCCTCTCTCTATTTGTAGTTGGCATCCGCTCCAGCGGTAATGCTTGGTGCCAGCTCTTTCTGGCACGGATCCTGCATCCTTTTTTAATCTTCAGCAGGGAAGGAGGGGTGCCACCATTGATTCCAACAGCTGCGGGGACAGAGCTTTTCATTTCGACTTCCTTCTCCTTGGCCGCTTTCCTCCACGGAGGCTGGGACCCCATTCACAAACTCCGCGGCAGCTGGCACCGTCCGCAAACTGGCTCTTTGGAAGCCCCTTAACCCTTCCGAAGCCGGCGGTCCCTTCCAGATGCCGCCTCCTTGGCAGGGATCGGCCCCGTCCACTCGCCCGTCCACATCATCCAACCTGCACACTTTGTCGCTTGTTCCCTTCGACAATGGGCCACACATTGATAGCAACTCATCTCTATTCCCGCTCGATTTGATTGGGTGCTAAAGGCGTTGGCTTTGTTCCGGATGAACACTGGAGCATTTCAGGAGACAATATAGTCTCTCTCACTCTCCCTTTTCCTGGCTTCGGCAACAGGAACTCAACTGTCGGATCGGACACTGCCAGCTGTGTTCTCCGCAATGGGACTCCAGCAATTCCCTCCTTTCTCAGACTGGACTGTCTCTCCATCATCTCTCTAGGCAATTGGTTCCATTGTTGGGACCATCAAGGAGCTCCTTCCAACGTTCCACCAAAATCTGTCCTTGAGCTTCCCTTATCAAAAATCCTTGGGACTGTATGTATTTTGGATTTCCCCGCAGGTTTTATAATGCCTGTATTTGTGTCTACACACATAGTGAGTGATGTAGGAGAGGGGACCTAAGCTTAAACATAAAACTTTTTGCACTTGCAACCTCTTTTTGCCCAAGAAATAGTAAAAATTTGAATAATGGTGGGGTTGGGAGGGATTGATTTTGTCATTTGGGAGTTGTAGTTGCTGGGATTTATAGTTCACCTACAATCAAAGAGTATTGTGAACTCCACCAATGATGAAACTGAACCTTGGCACACAGAACTCCCACGACCAACGGAAAAGTCTGGATTTGGTGGGCAATGACGTTGAGTTTGGGAGTTGTAGTTCATCTACATCTAGAGAGCACTGTGGACTCAAACAATAATAGATCTGGACCAATCTTGGAATGAATACTCAATATGCCCAAATGTGAACACTGGTGTAGTTTGGGGAAAATAGAGCTTGACAATTGGGAGTTGTAGATGCTGGAATTTATAGTTCACCTACAATCAAAGAGTATTGTAAACTCCACCAACGATGAAACTTAACCTTGGCACACAGAACTCCCATGACCAACTGAAAAGTCTGGGTTTGGTGGGCACTGACCTTGAGTTTGGGAGTTGTAGTTCACCTACATCTAGAGAGCACTGTGGACTCAAACAATAATAGATCTGGACCAATCTTGGCACAAATACTCAATATGCCCAAATGTGAACACTGGTGTAGGTTTGGGAAAATAGAGCTTGACATTTGGGAGTTGTAGATGCTGGGATTTATAGTTCACCTACAATCAAAGAGCATTCTGAACCCCACCAACATAGACCCCTCTGAAATGCCCATTCGACCCCTCAGGGGGTTGCAACCCCCAGGTTGAGTAACGCAGCAGTAAGCTCTTAGTAGTGAGGATTGGTATATGCCAAATAAACGTAGTCTCTGGTTGCTTGAGAGTCATTAAGGGTATACCCCACACTATACCAGGCCATCAACTCTGTAATGACTTGATATTTGTATTGAAATATGGGAATTAAAAGCAAATTAAGATAAATCAAGACCAACTTTGTGTAACGCAGTTTCACTGCATTATAAAAAGAGCATCCCGTTGTCAAAGCCAATGCGATTGTCTATCATTTTGATTGGCTAATCCCCGAATAATCCAAATAATCCAATTCATCCAAATGCAGGCCAGTGGACTTGGTGTAATTAAAAATAAACAACAAAACACTCATCACCCCAAACAACCAGCAGATCATGGACATCCGTCTTCTCTACCTCTCCTTCACTTTTTGGGGTTGTTTCGTAGGCATTGTCATAATTTTACTCTCATCTCTATCTATCTATCTATCTAGAAGTAAATGTATGCATGTATGTATGTATGTTCTGCAAAGGCTCCAATATGGCTTGATGGATTCGGATCAAATTTGGTACACATACCTTTCATGATCCAACTTAAAATATTGGTGGGGTTTCAATTATAAAATTGACTCCTTTTGGTGGTAGGGCCTGAAAAACAAATAAATGCATGCAGCACTTAGATGTAACCACTAGAGGGTGGTAGAGAGATAGTAAGTCTATGTCAGAGGGAGAGAAGAAAAATGAAAGAGGGCTAGAACGTCACTATGGAGACACTCTAGGAGGGCCAGAACATTGCCATGAAAGCATTCCACAAGTGGCCTTCTCAGAGGGCCAAGCAAGGATGGAAGAGAGCCGGAGAAGGGAGAAAGAAGTTCTTAAGATGACAAAGCTCAGGCAATGATTCAGTTCTCCACAGAATCCAATAGTGCCTGTTTTCTTTGAATAGCAATGAGTTGCCGTCTGCTGAAGGCCTCTGCCTTTGGCCAGGAAA
Source organism: Anolis sagrei (assembly GCF_037176765.1). Lineage (NCBI taxonomy): Eukaryota > Metazoa > Chordata > Lepidosauria > Squamata > Anolidae > Anolis > Anolis sagrei. The sequence goes on from NC_090033.1 coordinate 5,145,779, forward strand.
AACAAAACCTTCCTCACTCCCAACTCTCAGAGGGGGGGATCCAGTTTGCCTCCCCGTTCTCCGCCCTGCTCTGATTCATAAGCTGAAACCACAAACGCAAACACCCGGCTGTCTTTGATTAAACCCGAGCGAGAGAATTGCTTTTCCGCTCGAGCTGTGAACTCTTGCCCTAATGTTTCGGTGGGATCTCCTTTTCCTGCAATTTGAACCCGTTGCTCATAACGGAGCTGTACGGCGAGACGGATGGGACGCCAGCCAGACGAACAGTGGAGGATGCATCTCGGCGAACACTTCCGCTAATGGCCAATATGAACAGTATAGCTGTGACTTTCTGTATCTAATCCCCCTCTGACCTCAATATCCCAACCACAACTATGTGCCCTGCAAACATATACACACACACACACACACACATATACACACACCAGGCATGGGCAAACCCATGATTCGACAAAGACCCAAAACGCATACCCCAGGTATGGGCAAACCCAGGCCCGCGGGCCGCATCCGGCCCCTTGGGCTCTTTTCTCAGGCCCTCCTCTCTCACCATTATATCCTTCCTTCTCTCTTTCCTTCCTCATTCCCTCCCTCCCTTACCTTCCTCTTCCTTCCTCCCTCAGTCTTTCATTCCACCCTTTCATCCTTCCTTCCCACTTTCCTCCTTCCTTCCCTATTGCTCTCTCCTTCTTTCCTTCCTTCCCTCTATTGTGTCTTTACTTCTTTTCCTCTATCCCTTCCTCACTCCCTCTCTTCCTTCCCTCCCTCTTTCTCCTTCCCTCCATTCCCTTCCACCCTTTCATCCTTCCTTCCTTTACTTCTGTCTTTCCTTCTTCCCTCCCTCCCTCTTTCTCCTTCCATCTTTCTTCCCTTCCACCCTTTCGTCCTTCCCACTTTCCTCCCTCTTTCTCCTTCCTTCCCTTTTGTCTTTCCTTCTCTCTTTCTTCACTCCCTTCCCTCCCTCTTTCTCCCTCCCTCCATTCCCATCCACGTTTTCGTCCTTCCTTCCTTCCCCCTTTCCTCCCCCTTCCTTCCTTCCTTCCTTCCTTCCTTCCTTCTTGTCTTTCCTTCCTTCTCCCTTTCCCTCCCTCACTCCCTTCTCTCTCTCTTTCTCCCTCCCTCCATTCCCTTCCACCCTTTTGTCCTTTCTTCTTCCCTTTTTTCTTTCCTTCCTTCCTTCTTTCCTTCCTCCCTTCCTTACCTCCCTCTTTCTCCTTCGATCCTTCCTTCCCTTCCATCCTTTCTCTTTCCTCCCCTTTTTCCTTCCTTCCTTCCTACCTACCTACCTACCTTCCCTTTTGTCTTTCATTCCTTCTCTCTTTCTTCCCTCCCTCCATTCCCTTCCACCCTTTTCTCCTTCCCTCTTTCCTCCCTCTTCCTTCCTTCTTTCCTTCCTCCCTCCCTTCCCTATCACCATTTTGTCCTTCCTTCCCTCCCCCTTCCCTCCCTCTTTTTCCTTCCTTCCCTTTTGTTTTTCCTTCCTTCTCTGTTAATTCCCTCCCTCCATGCCCTTCCACTTTTTCGTCCTTCCTTCCCCTTTCCCCTCTTTCTCCTTCCTTCCTTCCCTCCCTCTTCCTCCCTGCATTCCCTTTCACCCTTTCATCCTTCCTTCCTTCCATCCATTCTTCCCTTCTAACCTTTTGTCTTTCCTTCCTTTGCTTTTCCTCCTCCTCACCTCCCTCCCTTTTTCCCTCTTTCTCCTTCCATCCTTCCACCCATTTGTCCTTCCTTCCCTTCCTTCCTTCCTTCCTTCCTTCCTTCCTTCCTTCCTTCCTTCCATCCATCATCCTCTTAGCAGAGTGTTAGCATGCGGCTCCCAAGATATAAAGTTTTCCCATACCTGTTGTTACGTATACATATATGTGCAGTGCTCCCTCACTTATTGTGGGGGTTACATTCCAGGACCTCCTGCAATAAGTGAAAAACAGCGATGACTCAGCATTCTGGCACCATACCTACTACTAGTAGTAGGAGAAGAAGAAGGAGTGATGCAGAAGCAGAGGAGAAGCTGTTTAAGACAATCTGTGTTCTGTGGGTCGTGACAGGAACACTGTATATGTATGTGTAAATATATACACATACACACCCTCTTGCTGACAGATGGGCTCAGGAACCAAGGAACGCCCCGCTCCTCCTGGGAGACCCTGTCTGCCTCCCCTAATCTCATCAGATTTAGATCTTGGGAAAGGCCAAAAAAAAAGCACCCCACCCCATCAGTGGGGATGGGGAGGATTTGTCTGTGGGTTGCAGGGAAGGGAGGGCAATCTGGAACCGAGAGGCAAGCCCAATCCAATTTGTAGGTCGAACCCACCCAGCCCGCCCCTCTTAAATAGGGGATAAAGGAGCTTTACAACCTGTGCCTGAAGCTGACCACGCAGTTGCAATGGGGGACCTAACGATTCCCAGAATTCTCTCAAGATCTATGCACATATCCGAGAGTTGAATGGAAAATAATGCCTCCACCTTTGTAATTCTTCAAAAGATTGCAGAACTGGTATGCAGCAGGTACTGGCTTGTTCAGTAGACTCTCCTCTACAGTTCCATTTGGGCAGGAAACCTTAGCATTCAACGGACCTTCATGACTCCTCAACAGAAGGCAGTACTGGTGTGCAGCAGGTACTGGCTTGTTCAGTAGACTCTCCTCTACAGTTCCATTTGGGCAGGAAGCCTTAGCATTGAACGGTTGTGTTGTTAAAGTGAAAAGTAATGCCTCCACCTTCATGACTCCTCAACAGAAGGCAGTACTGGTGTGCAGCAGGTACTGGCTTGTTCAGTAGACTCTCCTCTACAGTTCTATTTTGGCAGGGAGCCTTAGCATTGAATGGTTGTGTTGTTAAAGTGAAAAGTAATGCCTCCACCTTCGTAACTCCTCAACAGATGGCAGTACTGGTATGCCGCAGGTACTGGTTTGTTCAGTAGACTCTCCTCTACAGTTCCATTTTAGCAGGAAGCCTTAGCATTGAACGGTTGTGTTGTTAAAGTGAAAAGTAATGCCTCCACCTTCGTAACTCCTCAACAGATGGCAGTACTGGTATGCAGCAGGTACTGGCTTGTTCAGTAGACTCTCCTCTACAGTTGCATTTTGGCGGGAAGCCTTAGTATTGAACGGACCTTTGTAACTCCTGAAGAGATGGCAATACTGGTATGCAACAGGTTCTGGCTTGTTCAGTAGACTCTCCTCTACAGTTCCATTTGGGCAGGAAGCCTTAGCATTGAACGGTTGTGTTGTTAAAGTGAAAGGTAATGCCTCCACCTTCGTAACTCCTCAACAGATGGCAGTACTGGATGCGGCAGGTACTGGCTTGTTCAGTAGACTCTCCTCTACAGTTCCATTTGGGCAGGAAGCCTTAGCATTGAACGGTTGTGTTGTTAAAGTGCGAAGTATGGAACACTGCACAGACGGTTGATCAATGCGACTTAAGCAACGTGAAGTCATTGAATTCTTGACAGCAGAAGGCATCACCCCAAAGGAGATTCATCAGAGAATGCAAGCTGTTTATGGTGATTGTGTGGGTGTTAGTACTGTGCATCATTGGGCGAGTAAGTTTAAAGATGTTGAGGTGGGAACATCTAACTTACGGGGCAAATGAACAGTTGGACGTCCTGTGACTGCTAGATTTTATGTGTTTTCTCCACCACAGACATCCCATTGTTCCTGACGCTCCCCATTGGTGTGGAATTTGAATGACCCCACCCACTGCCTCTCCCTTAACCCTTTCCTATTATTTTCTAGATCCAGAGAGTACTGTGAACCCAAACACCGATGGATTCTGGACTCAACCAAGCACACATACTTGATATGTTAAAATGTGATTACTGGAGGGGTTTGAGGGGAACTGACCTTCCTTTCTGGGAGCTGTAGTTCATCCACAACCAGAGAAACTGTGAGCTCCATTGATTATGGATCTGGTCCAAACTTGGCGCACAGAACCCCCATGACTAACTCAAACTGCTGGAGGGGTTTGAGGGGTCTGACTCACCATAGTGGGAGTTGTAGTTTACCCTACAACCAGAGAGCACACCGAACCCCAATGGTGATGCATCTAGAGGAAACTGGCCCAAGATAACAAAGTTGACGTACTGATGAAGTTTCAAGGGATTAACTTGGCATTATGGGAGTTATAGTTCACCCACAACCTTATGCATTTTGTACGCCGGCTACCCAAGCTAGTATACTATAAATAAATAAGGTGGCAATACAAAGAAGACAAGTTGAAAATGCAATATAGCAGTTCTGATGGAAGTCCTCCTCGGTGTAAACAAAGGAGACCGAAGGGAGGTTACTGGGCTGAGCCTCCACCCCAGACCCACACTGGGACTCCCAACCTGTTCGTTTTGAGCTCCTTTCCTTGCTCTAATTATTAAATGCAGAGTGCAAGAACAGGTTACTAATGCCCAGCAATTACCGCAGCCTCTTATTAACCTCCGGAGCAGTTTCCATCACGGGGGCAGATAATAATAATAATAATACAATCCAGGGCTCAACCAAATTGAATGACGGTGCCAGCCAAATTGGGGTTCTCCTTCCCTTTTGCCCTCCAACATTCTGGCTGTCTCCTGCCTGGGGGAATCCTTTATTGGGAGGTGTTAGCTGCTAGGCATTGAACTGCAACATTCACACTTTCCTCAAGCAGACAAGAGTTCTTTCTCCCACCCTGGACATCAATCCAGAGGTATATAAACCTCACTGTCTGGGGAATCCCAAGCAGGAAACAATCAGAGCCAACTAACATCTCTCAACAAAGGATTCCCCCAGGCAGTAACAGCTAGGCATTGAACTGCAACATTCACACTTTCCTCAAGCAGACAAGAGTTATTTCTCCCACCCTGGACATCATTCCAGACATAAATAAACTTCACTGTCTGGAGGATTCCAGACAGGAAACTATCAGGGTTAGCGAAGACCTCTCAACAAAGGATTCCACCAGGCAGTAACACCTAGGAATTGAACTGCAACATTCACACTTTCCTCAAGCAGACAAGGGTTATTTTCCCACCCTGGCTATATCAACCCTACTTGCCTAGTTTTCGGCAGACCCCTCAACCTCTGAGGATGCCTGCCATAGATGTGGGTGAAACGTCAGGAGATATTGCTTCCCTGGAACATGGCCAGACAGCCCGGAAAACTCACGGCAACCCAATGATTCATAGAATCAAAGAGTTGGAAGAGACCTCATGGGCCATCCAGTCCAACCCCCTGCCAAGAAGCAGGAATATTGCATTCAAATCACCCCTGACAGATGGCCATCCAGCCTCTGTTTAAAATTCTGGCCATGACACATCTGTCTAGATGATCACATTGAGTGATCATGTGTCCACGAGGGGGGAAATGTTGAAGGAATGGAAATGAATGGGGGAGACTCTGCCAGGAAACAAGGAACGCTTTATGAGCGCCTTCCTTTGAGATAGTAATGCGGAGTTATTCCATCGTGTTGAGCCACAGCAGCGCAAGCGGCGTCAAACTGTATTAATGCTGAAGTGTAGATGCGCCCCCAACCCTTCCCACAGATGTGTCATGCGCCAGAAAAAGAAATGCACCGATTCGGCCTCTATGGTATGGTGGAAGGGCGGGAGGGAGGGGCGAGCATGATCTCCCGCACGCCAAAATTACATAAATCTGTTTAGACTGGGCTAAGGCTTTGCTTATTTAAGAGCGGAGGGATCGTTTCCGCCCAAGCCAAGCCACTCCGGGATGGTGACATCAGGCCTTAATCCCCGCTAATAAATATATGCTGCTCTCCCAGCTTGGCCTCTGCGCATTTGGACTCCTGTTCTCTCTGCCGGGAGACATGTGCCAAATGGCAGGGAGGGAGGGAGCCGGAGGCAAAGTACATCCCCACATGCCTGGAATTACTACTCTTATTCATCAGTATTGATCATTATCACTACTAATATGATCAATAATGTGCATTTCCCATTATCACTACTAATATGATCAATAATGTGCATTTCCCATTATCACTACTAATATGATCAATAATGTGCATTTCCCATTATCACTACTAATATGATCAATAATGTGCATTTCCCATTATCACTACTAATATGATCAATAATGTGCATTTCCCATTATCACTACTAATATGATCAATAATGTGCATTTCCCATTATCACTACTAATATGATCAATAATGTGCATTTATAGTCTACTTAATTAGTATTACCCATTATTATTAATAATATGATCAAAAATATGTGTTTATATCCTACTTAATTAGTATTAACCATTATTATTATTAATAATATGATCAAAAATATGCATTTATATCCTACTTAATTAGTATTGGTATTATTTGGTTGCCCCTGACACGATAAATAAATTAGTATTAACCATTATTATTAATAATATGATCAATAATACGCATTTATATCCTACTTAATTAGTGGGTAGCTGTAGGTTTTTGGGGCTATATGGCCATGTTCTAGAAGCATTCTCTCCTGACATTTCATGTGCATCTATGGCAAGCATTCTCAGAGGTGGTGAGGTTACAACCTCTGAGGATTCTTGCATTTATATTCTATTATTTATATCCCATTATTATTAATGATAATATGATCAATAATATGCATTTATATCATACTTAATTAGTATTAACCATTATTATTATTAATAATAATATGATCACTAATATGCATGTACAGTCTACTTAATTAGTATTAACCATTATTATTATTAATAATATGGTCAATATGCATCTATATCCTACTTAATAAGTATTAACCATTATTATTAATAATTTGGTCAATATATATTTATCGAACCTAATTAGTATTTACCATTATTATTAATAACATGATCAGTAATACACATATTCTACTTAATTAGTATTAACCATTATTATTATTAATAATATGATCAATAATATGCATTTATAGTCTACTTAATTAGTATTAACCATTATTATTAATAATATGATCAATAATATTTGTTTATATCCTACTTAATTAGTATTAACCATCATTATTATTAATAATATGATCAATAATATGCATTTATAGTCTACTTAATTAGTATTAACCAGTATTATTACTAATATGATCAATAATATGCGTTTATATCCTACTTAATTAGTATTAACCATTATTATTATTATTAATAATATGATCAATAATATGCGTTTATATCCTACTTAATTAGTATTAACCATCATTATTATTAATAATATGATCAATAATATGCATTTATATCCTACTTAATTAGTATTATCCCTTATTATTATTATTATTATTAATATGATCAATAATATGCATTTATAGTCTACTTAATTAGTATTGACCATTATTAATAATAATATGATCAATAATATACATTTATATTTTACTTAATAAGTATTAACCATTATTATTAATAATAATATGGTCAATAATATACATTTATATCCTACTTAATTAGTATTAGCCATTATTATTAATAATAATATGGTCAATAATATGCATTTATATCCTACTTAATTAGTATTAACCAGTATTATTACTAATATGATCAATAATATGCATTTATATCCTACTTAACAAGTATGAACCATTATTATTACTAATATGATCAATAATACACATTTATATCCTACTTAATTAGTATTAACCATTATTATTATTATTAATAATAATATGGTCAATAATATGCATTTATATCCTACTTAATTAGTATTAACCATTATTATTATGGTCAATAATATGCATTTATATCCTACTAAATAAGTATTATCCATTATGATTACTAATATGATCAATAATATGTGTTTATATCCTACTTAATTAGTGCTAGCCAAGGCCGGTGCCTGCTTCCTGCATCTCGCAGGGCAGCTGCTCCTTGCCGTGGGGGAGAGGCAATGGGGAGCATATGGGGCCTTTCCAGGTGATGGGTCGGGTGCCGAATGCGGCTGACAGGCCCCCGACAGAAGAGGCAGCTCCTGGGGTGCGGCTGTCACATTGATGTGCCCGTCATGACACATGAGCCGCCCCACATAATGTATGTGAGGAATCCCCCTGTCGCTCACGTTGCATCCTAGGGTTCCCACTGCTCTGGGCAACAGATAAGGCCACCTAAGAATGGATGGAAATCTGGTCACGGAAGAAGACAACCAGGGCTCCTTCTGACTTCTGAGCCACAACCACAGTGCTCCAATTCCACTTCCAACTGCAACTGGTTCTCCCCTATGGAACATGGGATTTGCAGTTCAGGACACGGTGCGTTCTCGGTCAGAGGGTTCTTGATGGCATATGATGGGAATTGAGCATCCATGGATTTTGATATCCACTGGGTGCCCTGGAACCAAAGCCCAGCCAATATACTGCATAAACCAGTATAAACCAGTATAAACCAGTATAAACCAGTATAAACCAGTATAAACCTCAAGCTGTCGTCCTCCTCAGGGGACTTCACTGTCCAAATATGTAATCCACCGCTCTTCACAGACCTCATTCTCAAAGAGCTCAATGGATCAGCTGAACCAGACAGAAAGGGATTCGCATGCTAGGCCGTGTTTGAGGACTTGGCTAAAGCACTCTCCAAAGATGTCCATCCAACTTCTTCTCGAAGACCGCTACGAAGGACAAATCTATAATTATACAAGAGTTCTTTCTCCCACTCTGCACATTCCACAGATATATAAACCCCACTTGCCTAATTTCCAACAGATTTCACAAGCTCTGAGGATGCCTGGCTGCTCCCTGCCTGGGGGAATCCTTTGTTGGGATGGTAATCAAGGTGGCCAATGGCAACATTCACACTTGCCTCCAGCAGACGAGAGTTTTTTCTCCCACCCTGGACATTCCACAAATATATAAAACCCACTTGCCTAGTTTACAACAGACTTCACAACCTTTGAGGATGCCTGGCTGCTCCGTGCCTGGGGGAATCCTTTGTTGGGATGGTAATCAAGCTGGCCAATGGCAACATTCACACTTGCCTCCAGCAGACAAGAGTTCTTTGTTCCACCCTAGACATTATTCCACAGATATATAAAACCCACTTGCCTAGTTTCCAACAGATCTCACAACCTTTGAGGATGCCCGGCTGTTCCCTGCCTGGGGGAATCCTTTGTTGGGATGGTAATCAAGCTGACCAGTGGTGACACTCACACTTGCCTCCAAGAGACAAGAGTTTTTTCCCAAACCCTAGACATTCCACGGGTATATAAACCAGCTTCAATGCTTGGCTGCTCCCTGCCTGGGGGAATCCTTTGTTGGGATGGTAATCAAGCTGGCCAGTGGCAACATCCAAACTTGCCTCCAACAGACAAGAGTTCTTTCTCCCACCCTGGACATTCCACAAATATATAAAACCCACTTGCCTAGTTTCCAACAGACCTCACAACCTTTGAGGATGCCTGGCTGTTCCCTGCCTGAGGGAATCCTTTGTTGGGATGGTAACCAAGCTGACCAATGGCAACATTCACACTTGCCTCCAACAGACAAGAGTTCTTTCTCCCACCCTGGACATTCTACAGATATGTAAACCCCACTTGCCAAGTTTTCAACAAACCTCACAACCTCTGAGGAGGCCTGATTTCTCCCTGTCTGGGGGAATCCTTTGTTGGGATGGCAATCAAGGTGACCAATGGCAACATTCACACTTGCCTCCAACAGACAAGAGTTCTTTCTCCTACCCTGGATAGTCCACAGATATATAAACCCAATTTTCCAACAGACCTCACAACCTCTGAGGATGCCTGTCATAGATGTGGGCAAAACGTCAGGAGAGAATGCTTCTGGAACAAGGCCACATAACCCAGAAAACACACAACAGCCTTCGACAACGTAATTTGAACACTGTTTCATGTTCTAGTCTCTGGAGTGGTTGAAAACACTTATTCGATGGCCGAGAGAGTGGCGGTTTCCGTGGCCTCGATGTACACAAACTTGATTCCGGGCACGACAACATTGTTTGAATGTGATTGGATGAAAAATACCTGGCAGAACCCGGTCAAATATAAAAAAAATCAGCACTGCAAACAGGTCTTTCAAGGTAATTACCATTGTTTACCCGAGCACAAAAAATAATACATGCCTCTACAAGGAGGCCGCTGACGCCAACCCCTCGATTTCCAAATTTCCAAGGAGTTGTGTGATTTGCCCCTATTTTCTGTTCTGAATTAGACTGGAGCTTGGACTCAACTCAACTCGGGGTTGGTTTCTAAAAGCAGGAGCATTTGTGAGTCACTGCGTTTCCCGGACACCACTGTCCTCCGTGACTCTTCCTCCAAACTTGATAAACACACAACTGTGAGGTCAACGTTTCCATAACCGAGAAGGAAATGCTTTCCGAATGGGAGTCTTGGGCACTTGTCAAACTACAACTCCCACGATTCCAAAGCGTCACTGGGGTGTGATGGGAGTTGTAGTCCAACACATCTGGAAGGCAGCAACTTGAGAAGCCCAGTCTAAGCTAGGCATGGGCAAACTTTCTAACTTGGTGGGCCGGAGTGGGAGGGGGTTCCCCCCAAGCCCCTTCCCTCCACTTCCTCTTCTCTGAAGGAAAGATGGGAAATGTTTGGAGCCCAAAAGGTTGGCCTTGGTCAGGGTGAGGTGGTGGGCGGAAGAGGAAAAGAGTATCCATGAGAAGCCCTATTGCCTCCTCCTGATATACAATCCGAGAGCTGGAAGAGATCTCCAAGGGCCATCCAGTCCAATCCCCTGCCATGCAGGAAGGCACAATCAAAGCAGTCCTGACAGAGGGGAGAGGAGGGGGGAGGAAAGAGAGAAGAGAGAAAAGATGGATGGGAGGAAGGTAGGAGAAAGAGGAAGAGAGGGAAGGAGAGAGGAAAGAGAGAAGGAACAGAAGGAAGGAAGGAAGGAAGGAAGGAAGGAAGGAAGGAAGGGGAAGAGAGGGAAGGAGAGAGGAAAGAAGGAAGGAAGGAAGGAAGGAAGGAAGGAAGGAAGGAAGGAAGGAGAATGAGGAAGAGAGGGAAGGAGAGAGGGAAGAGGGAAGGAAGGAGAAAGAGGAAGCGAGGGAAGGAGAGAGGGAAGGGAGGAAGGAAGGAAGGAAGGAAGGAGAAAGAGGAAGCGAGGGAAGGAGAGAGGGAAGGGAGGAAGGAAGGAAGGAGAAAGAGGAAGCGAGGGAAGGAGAGAAGAAAGGGGGATGGATGGAAGGAAGGAACAGAAGGAAGGAAGGAAGGAAGGAAGGAGAAAAAGGAAGAGAGGGAAGGAGAGAGGAAAGAGAGAAGGAAGGGAGGGAGGAAGGGAGGAAGGAGAAAGAGGAAGAGAGGGAAGGATAGGAAAGAGAAGGAACGGAAGGAAGGAAGGAAGGAAGGAAGGAAGGAAGGAAGGAGAAGGGAGGAAAAGGAAGGAGGGAGGATAGGGAGAAGGAAGGAAGGAAGGAAGGAGAAAGAGGAAGAGAGGGAAAGAAAGTGATAAGAGGGAAGGAAGGACCAAAGGGAGGTAAGGGAAGGGAGGGAGGGAGGGAAGGAAGAAGGAAAGAGAGAGGGAAGGAGGGATAGGATGCTGAGGGTCTGAGAAAAGAGCCCAAGGGGCCGCATCCTGCCCGCGGGCCTGGGTTTGCCCATACCTGGTGTAGCTGCATCCCAAAGACAGAGAGATGGGGAGAGACAAACAGACACACACAGAGAAAGAAAGAGACCAAGAGGGGAGGAGAAAGAGAGAGAGAGAGTGAGAAAGGGACAGGTTGGAAAGAGAGATGGAGCGATACAGATGGAGGGAGGGAGAAAGAAGGGACAGAGAGAGAGACAGAACGAGAAAGAATAGAAAGAGAAAAGCTGGCAGTGTTTCCCTCTCCTTCTGGCTCCCAGTGGCTGTCTCCTATATGGAACAACGCCTGGGACTTTGCCAAAAAGCAGAAGACAGAAGAGGATACGGATTTGCATGTTGTTTTAAAGGAGGCATATGCTCGCTATGTGACTAGATGCCAATTTAGAAATAATGACTGTAATTTCAACCACGATACAATAGTGGAGGAAGAAACCAGCTTGGAAACCTCCCAGCTCTGGGCGAAAGCGCCAGTCAAAGAAGTAAATGTTTTCTTTCTCTGGGTGCGTCTACACCAGTGGTTCCCAATCTTTTTTTACCAAGGACCACATGACCAAGGACCACTCTCCAACATTAGTTCCAAAAGGGTTACAAATAAGTTTTTGGTCAACTGTAGATTTGGTTTGGTGATTTGGGGTACTCATTCAGAAAATTGCATTGGATAGACCACATCGGCTGGTTCAGAAAATTGTATTGGATAGACCACATCAGCTGGTTCAGAAAATTGCATTGGATAGACCACATCAGATGATTCAGAAAATTGTATTGGATAGACCACATCAGCTGGTTCAGAAAATTGTATTGGATAGACCATATCAGCTGGTTCAGAAAATTGTATTGGACAGACCACATCGGCTGATTCAGAAAATTATATTGGATAGACCACATCAGCTGGTTCAGAAAATTGCATTGGATAGACCACATCAGACGATTCAAAAATTGCATTGGATAGACCACATCAACTGGTTCAGAAAATTGCATTGGATAGACCACATCGGATGATTCAAAAAATTGTATTGGATAGACAACATCAGGTGGTTCAGAAAATTGTATTGGATAGACAACATCAGGTGGTTCAGAAAATTGCATTGGATAGACCACATCAGCTGGTTCAGAAAATTGTATTGGATAGACCACATCAGCTGATTCAGAAAATTGCATTGGATAGACCACATCAGAAGTGCTTTGATGGCAGACTGGATGGTCTTTGGGGGCCCCTTCCAACTGGGATACCTCTCCATCCCTGGTGTCCTTTCAACTGAGATCCGAGATCCTTTCAACTGAGATACCTCTCCATCTTTGGTGTCCTTCCAACTGAGATTAGATAGGCACCTTTTGGGAAGGCTTTGATGGTGTCTTCCTAATGGCAGAATGGGGTTGGACCGGATGGCCTTTGGGGTCACCTTCCAACTGGGATACCTCTCCATCTTCAGTGTCCTTTCAACTGAGATCTGGTGTCCTTCCAACTGGGATACCCCTTCGTCTTTGGTGTCCTTTTAACGGAGGTTAGATGGGCACCTTTTGGGAAGGCTTTGATGGGGGTCTTCCTTTATGGCAGAATGGGGTTAGACTGGATGGCCTTTGGGGTCCCCTTGCAACTGGAATACCTATCCATCTTTCGTGCCCTTTCAATGGAAATTTGGTGTCCTTTCAACTGAGATATCTCTCCATCTTTGATGTCCTTCCAACAGAGGTTAGATGGTGACCTTTTGCGACGGCTTTGATGGTGTCTTCCTTTATGGCTGAATGGGGTTGGACTGGATGGCCTTTGGGATCTTCCAACTGGGATACCTCTCCATCTTTGGTGTCCTTTCAATTGGAAAGTACACCATCTTTGGTGTACTTTCAACTGATATTTGGTGTACTTCTAACTGGGATACCTCTCCATCTTTGATGGCCTTCCCACGATTAGATGGCCACCTTCTGGGAAGGCTTTGATGGTGTCTTCCTTCATGTTAGAATGGGATTGGACTAGATGGTCTTTGGGATCCCCTTCCAACTGGGATACCTCTCCATCTTTGGTGCCCCTTCAATAGAGATTTGGTCCCCTTCCAACTGGGATACCTCTCCATCTTTGGTGTCCTTCCAACTGGGATACCTCTCCATCTTTGATGGTCTTCCCACGGAGATTAGATGGCCACCTTCTGGGGAGGCTTTGATGGTGTCTTCCTTCATGGCAGATTGGGGTTGGACTGGATGGCCTGTGGGGTTTCCTTCCAACTGGGACACTTCTCCATCTCAGGTGTCCTTTCAAAGGAGACTTAGTGTCCTTTAAATTAGGATAGCTCTCCATCTTTGGGGTCCTTCCAACGGAGGTTAGATAGGAAAGCTTTTGATGTTGTCTTCCTTTATGGCAGAATGGGGTTGGACTGGATGGCCCTTGGGGTCCCCTTCCTATTAGGATACCTCTCCATCTTTGGTGTCCTTTCAATGGAGATTTGGTGTCCTTCCAACTGGGATACCTCTTCATCTTTGGTGTCCTTCCAACAGAGATTAGATGGGAAGGCTTTTGATGTTGTCTTCCTTTATGGCAGAATGGAGTTCAACTGGATGGCCCTTGGGGTACACTTCCAACTGGGATACTTCTCCATCTTTGGTGTCTTTCCAACAGAGATTAGATGGGCACCCTTTGGGAAGGCTTTGATGGTTGCTTCCTGTGTGGTAGAATGGGATTGGACTAGTTTGTCCTTGTGATCCCCTTCCAACTGGGATACCTCTCCATCTTTGGTGTCCTTTCAATGGAAATCTGGTCCCCTTCCAACTGAGATACCTCTTCATCTCAGGTGTCCTTTCAACTGGGATAGCTCTCCATCTTTGGTGTCCTTCCAACGGAGGTTAGATGGGAAGGCTTTTGATGTTGTCTACCTTTATGGCAGAATGGGGTTGGACTGGATGGCCCTTGGGGTCCCCTTCCTATTAGGATACCTCTCCATCTTTGTTGTCCTTTCAATGGAGATTTTGTGTCCTTCCAACTGGGATACCTCTTCATCTTTGGTGTCCTTCCAACAGAGATTAGATGGGAAGGGTTTTGATGTTGTCTTCCTTTATGGCAGAATGAGGTTGGACTGGATGGCCCATGGGGTACCCTTCCAACTGGGGTACCTCTCCATCTTTGGTGTCCTTTCAATGGAAATTTGTTCCCCTTCCAACTGGGATACCTCTCCATCTTTGATGTCCTTTCAACTGAGATTTGTTCCCCTTCCAACTAGGATACCTCTCCATCTTTGGTGTCCTTTCAACTGAGATTTGGTGTCCTTTGAACTGGGACACCTCTCCATTTCAGGTGTCCTTTCAACAGAGACTTTGTGTCCTTTCAACTAGGATAGCTCTCCATCTTTGGTGTCCTTCTAACCGAGGTTAGATGGGAAAGCTTTTGATGTTGTCTTCCTTTATGGCAGAATGGGGTTGGACTGGATGGCCCTTGGGGTGCCCTTCCATCTGGGGTACCTCTCCATCTGTGGTGTCCTTTTAATGGAGATTTTGTGTCCTTCCAACTGGGATACCTCAACGGAGATTTGGTATCCTTCCAACTGGGATACCTCTCCATCTTTGGTGTCCTTTCAATGGAGATTTTGTGTCCTTCCAACTGGGATACCTCTCCATCTCAGGTGTCCTTTCAACTGAAAGTGTCCTTTCAACTGGGATAGCACTCCACCTTTGATGTCCTTCCAACGGAGATTAGATGGGAAGGCTTTTGATGTTGTCTTCCTTTATGGCAGGATGGGGTTGGACTGGATGGCCCTTGGGGTGCCCTTCCATCTGGGGTACCTCTCCATCTGTGGTGTCCTTTTAATGGAGATTTTGTGTCCTTCCAACTGGGATACCTCAACGGAAATTTTGTGTCCTTCCAACTGGGATACCTCTCCATCTCAGGTGTCCTTTCAACTGAGAGTGTCCTTTCAACTGGGATAGCACTCCACCTTTGATGTCCTTCCAACGGAGATTAGATGGGAAGGCTTTTGATGTTGTCTTCCTTTATGGCAGGATGGGGTTGGACTGGATGGCCCTTGGGGTGCCCTTCCATCTGGGGTACCTCTCCATCTGTGGTGTCCTTTTAATGGAGATTTTGTGTCCTTCCAACTGGGATACCTCAACGGAAATTTTGTGTCCTTCCAACTGGGATACCTCTCCATCTCAGGTGTCCTTTCAACTGAGAGTGTCCTTTCAACTGGGATAGCACTCCATCTTTGATGTCCTTCCAACGGAGATTAGATGGGAAGGCTTTTGATGTTGCCTTCCTTTATGGCAGGATGGGGTTGGACTGGATGGCCCTTGGGGGTCTCCCTCGACTCTGTGTTCCTATTCCATCTCCAGACAGTGCCAAGGGGGTGGTCCCTGCGGCAGATGTGAATCCAGAAGGCCGCGAATGACCTTGATGTGACCAGAGACAGAGCTTTCCTCGCACACACAAGAGAGGCGAGGGCCCCTTACTCATTGACGACGACGTGTGGGTCGCTTTTTGTCCCTCCTCCGTTCCATCTGTTCTTCCTTCTTTACATCCCGCAAACTCACACTTGGGGCTCATCGCCTATATAGATCTGGACAACACCCATTCCTTTCTTCTTCTCCTCCTCCGTTCGGATGAATGGCCGCAGACAGGCTCACCGAGGCACACCCAACAATGCACCAAGACACGCGTTGTGTGTGTATATGTATTATTTCCGGAAAGGAATATAAGGTCGGTACGCTACACGGTGAACGACGACGCGGAATATCAATAAAGCAGCGATCGCAGCTCAAATAAAAATGGGAGTCCCTTTGACTACAGCAATCTCTCTTTAGCTTGTATATATGTAGAAAGCCGGAGCGTTGATTGATTGACATTGAAGCATCCCCACTGCAGAAAATGGAGTGGGGAGCGAGGGTGGGGGGGTCCTTGATCCCGGCCTTTAAAAAGCCTCCAAATCCCATAAACCCAATCCCGGCCATCCCACACCTTCTTCCTCCATCTTTGGCGTTCCCTCCGCCTTTTTCCCGCTTTCCCTCCGCCTTTTTCCCGCTCCAGTACGATTAGAAACAGAGGCTTTTGTAAGGCAAGAAGGGGGACCTCGATGCCTTGGAAAGGGGGCAGATGCTGCGCCAGAAGGGGGAAACTATAGTTTCCAAAATGGGGCTCGGATGGAGACAGGGGGGCTTTTTTTCGTTCCCTGCTTGACGAATCTGTCTCGGGTTCGGAAAAGCCAAGGAAACGAAGGCCTCGCCTGCACTGTCTGGATCCACAACGTAGGGGTCAGTGTGTAGACCCATACACACTGGCCTAAGACAGACCCACATTGGCTCGCCGGCACTGCTGTGATCCTGACCCTCTGCATTTTCAGGGCTGGACCAAGCTCTATCGTCCCCTCCGTTCACAAAGATGGGTTTCCTGTCTCTATATCACTAGTCCATGGCAGTGTAGACACGCCACCGAGGCAACAGAGACAATAAGGCGGAAAATGGGAACCCAGAGGAGCAGGATCCGTGTCCGGAAAGAGGCCTTAGGCTGGATCTACACTGCCGTATGAGGTCTTCTATGGGGAGATCCAGATTAGATGTGCCAAGCTGGGAAGGAATCGTTCCTGCCACAAAGTGAAGCCCCCGAAATCCGGATTCACTCCAATTCCCTCTACGTTGGGTTGTTGGAAGGACTGGGGTGGGGTCTTTCTGGTGTGGGAGCCAAATTGGATCGGAACCAGAGTGAAACCAGAGAGAACGCAGATCCGAACCTGATCGGATTGGAACCGGATCAAAAGCAAATCTGAACCGGATCCAAAGCGAGTCTGAACCGCATCCAAAGCAAATTGGAACCCAATCGAAAATGGATCGGAACCGGATCAAACACTTGAAAGCGGAGCGGAACCAGATCGGAACCACATCAAAAGCCGACAAGGGCCAGATCGGAACCGGATCAAAAGTGAATTGGGATCAGATCAAACCTGGATCGGAACCAGATCAAAAGCGGAACCACATCTACAGTCAATTGGAACCGGATCAAACACGTACTGAAACCCGATCAAAACCAGACTGGAACAACATTAATAGTAGATTGGAACAGGATCAAACATGTATTGGAAAGTGGATCGTAACCAGATCAAAAGCGGAACAAAACTGGATCAGAACCACATCAATAGTGGATTGGAACCAGATCAAAACCGGACTGGATCCACATCAATAGTTGGTAGGAACTTGGATCAAACGCGTATTGGAACCGGATCAAAACCAGACTGGATCCACATCAATAGTGGGTAGGAACTGGATCAAACACGTATTGGAACAGGAACAAATGTGGATCGAAACCAGATCAAAAGCAGAACAGAACCGGATCGGAAGCACATCAATAGTGGATTGGAATGGGATCAAACACATATTGGAATCGGATCGGAACCAGATCAAAAGTGAAGTGGAACCAGATCAAACACATATTGGATCCGGAGCAGAACCCGATCCGAATCACATCAATAGTGGATTTGAACCGGATCAACACATATTGGAATCGGATTAAAAGCAAATTGGAACCGAATCAAACACATATTGGAACCGGATCAGAACCAGATCAGAACCACATCAATAGTGGACTGGAACCGGATCAACACATATTGGAATCGGATCAAAAGCGAATTGGAACCGAATCAAACACATATTGGAACCGGATCAGAACCAGTTCAGAACCACATCAATAGTGTATTGGAACCGAATCAAACACATATTGGAACCGGATCAGAACCAGTTCGGAACCACATCAATAGGGGACTGGAACCGGATCAAACACATATTGGAACTGGTTTGGAATCACACCAATAGTGGATTAGAACCGGATCAAGCACGTATTGGAACGGACTGATCTGGAACCGGATCGGAACCAGATTGTCGGCATGCAAGGAGCTCTTCTTACCGGAATCGGGGCGAGTCCTTGATGCACTCCTCGAATTCCACCGTCATCTTGGCACCGGATCCGGAGCCGCGGGAGCCCTCACAGCCCTGGAAGGGTCATCCTCTCGGAGAAAGGAGCCGAGACAGGGGGCAAGGAGAGATGTGTGTGCAGGGAGGGAGGGAGGGCGAGGAGGAGGATGCAGCCAGGGAGGATGCAGTCGCCTGCAAGGCTGGCCTCAGATGGAGAAGGGGGAGCCAGCGAGGGAGGCTGGTCTCAGCAGCAGCTGTCAGAAAGGCTCGGGGAGCGTCTCCCAATTCCAAACCCTGCAGGTCCCTTGCCTGCCACACTGAAGAGTTATAGCGCCACCAACCCACTTCATCCCCCAGACTGTGGCATGCCTGTACTTTCCACAGCCTTTGCAGTGGTGGCTTTCAAATCCCTGAGTTGGAAGAGAGCCTCAGTCCATCCTCAAAGCCCTCCTAACAGATGGCCATCCGGATAAGGGTTGTGGAAAGGCCAAAGTGGGAGACACTGTCCTAGGATGTCCTTGTGGGTCATGGTGGAGCATTCCCAGAGATGGAAAAGAGGCCCAAAAGTCACCCAGTGCACAATCAAAACCCTCCCAACAGAGGCCCCAAAGTAACCCAGGGCACAATCAAAACCCTCCCAACAGATGGCCATCCAGTCTCAGCTTTAAAACCCTCCACAAAGAGCTAGAGTGTTCTTGTGAGTCATGGGAAACTGTTGAACATCCCCAGACTTGGAAGAAAACCCCAAAGGTCATCTAGTCCACCATCAAAACCCACCCGACAGATGGCCATCCAGACTCAGATTAAAAACCTTCCAAAAAGAGCTCCTTGTGAGTCATGGGAAACTGTTGGGCATCCCCAAAGTTGGGAGCCCCAAAGGTCATCTAGTCCACGATCAAAACCCACCCAACAGATGGCCATCCAGCCTCAGATTAAAAACATTCCAGAAAGACCTCCTTGTGAATTATGGGAAACTGCTGAGCATCCCCAAAGTTGGAAGGGAGCCCCAAAGGTCATCTAGTCCACCATCAAAACCCACCCGACAGATGGCCATCCAGCCTCAGATTAAAAACCTTCCAGAAAGACCTCCTTGTGAGTCACGGGAAACTGCTGAACATCCCCAAAGTTGGAAGGGAGCCCCAAATGTCATCCAGTCCACCATCAAAACTCTCCCAACAGATGGCCATCCAGCCTCAGCTTAAAAACCCTCCAGAAAGACCTTCTTGTGAGTCATGGGAAACTGTTGAGCCCCCCAAGAGTTTGAAGGGAGCCCCAAATGTCATCTAGTCCACTATCAAAGCCCTCCCGACAGATGGCCATCCAATATCCTTAGAAGGATACTAGAAGGTCTAAGAGCACAATGTTAGAGGGTGCCCTAGGATATCCTTGAGAGTCACAAGAAATTGTTGAGTTGGAAGGGAGCCCCAAAGGCCATCTAGTCCACCATCAAAACCCTCCCAACAGAAGGCCATCCAGCCTCAGCTTAAAACCCTCCAGAAAGACACAGGGAGTCGTTGTGAGTCATGCAAAACTGTGGAGCCTCCCCAGAGTTGGAAAGGAGCCCCAAAGGTCATCTAGTCTACCACCAAAACCCTCCGAAAGGTCATCTAGTCCACCATCAAAACCCTCCCAACAGAAGGCCATCCAGCCTTTCCTCCAGAAAGACATAGGGAGTCCTTGTGAGTCATCCAAAACTGTGGAGCCTCCCCAGAGTTGGAAAGGAGCCCCAAAGGTCATCTAGTCCACCATCAAAACCCTCCCAACAGATGGCCATCCAGCCTCAGCTTAAAACCCACCAGAAAGACATAGGGAGTCCTTGTGAGTCATGTGAAACTGTGGAGCCTCCCCAGAGTTGGAAAGGAGCCCCAAAGGTCATCTAGTCTACCACCAAAACCCTCCCAAAGGTCATCTAGTCCACCATCAAAACCCTCCCAACAGAAGGCCATCCAGCCTCAGCTTAAAACCCTCCAGAAAGACATAGGGAGTCCTTGTGAGTCATGCAAAACTGTTGAGCCTCCCCAGAGTTGGAAAGGACCCCAAAGGTCATCTAGTCCACCATCAAAACCCTCCCAAGAGATGGCCATCCAGCCTCAGCTTGAAAACCTTCCAGAAAGACCTCCTTGTGAGTCATGGAGCCTTCCCAAAGTTGGAAGGGATCCCCAAAGGTCATCTAGTCCACTACCAAAACCCTCCCAACAGATGGCCATCCAGCCTCAGCTTAAAAACCTTCCAGAAAGACCTCCTTGTGAGTCACTGAGCCTTCCCAAAGTTGGAAGGGATCCCCAAAGGTCATCCAGTCCACTATCAAAACCCTCCCAACAGATGGCCATCCAGGTTCTGCTTTTAAAAACCCCAGAGAAGGAGGCAGGCTTTTGAACAGCTCTTACTATCAGCAAGCTCTTCCTAATGTTTAAGTGGAAGCTCTTTCCTCTATTGTATTCGTTTCCTTTTCAGCTTGGGAATTTTCCCTCTGTCCCTTTAAGGTTGATCTCTGCTGAAAGAACAGCCCCGCCCACCTTGGGGCTCGGGCTCGCCCATTGGTGACGCAATCAGGACGCGACGCCAAGCTGGGAAGCCCTGGGAGCCATGTTGGTAGAGGCATGGAGGAGTCTCATGCTGCGAATGGGAATCCTGGTGCCTTAAAGCTACAGAGGGCTCTCTAGAGGAGGTGCAAACTGGCCCTTGCTGGTCACAGAGGGTCAAGGGGGCCAGATCTGAATAATTTGGGCTGAATGCAAGATGCTTTCTCAAAGGGCTCGGTATTTAATCTCCTTCCAGTACTGTGGAACTATGTATAGGTAAGGAAAAGCCTGAGATGCATCCACACTGTGGAATTAATACAGTTTGATACCACTTTGGTTGCTGGGAGTTGTAGTATAGTGATGCACTCCTCCTCTTTGGCACAAATCTATCCTTCCAGGCCAGAGATGCATCCACACTGTGGAATTAACACAGTTTGATACCACTTTGGTTGCTGGGAGTTGTAGTATAGTGATGCACTCCTCCTCTTCGGCACAGATCTATCCTCATGGGCCTGAGATGCATCCACACTGTGGAATTAACACAGTTTGATACCACTTTGGCTGCTGGGAGTTGCAGTATAGTGATGCACTCCTCCTCTTCGGCACAGATCTATCCTCATGGGCCTGAGATGCATCCACACTGTGGAATTAACACAGTTTGATACCACTTTGGCTGCTGGGAGTTGTAGTATAGTGATGCACTCCTCCTCTTCGGCACAGATCTATCCTCATGGGCCTGAGATGCATCCACACTGTGGAATTAACACAGTTTGATACCACTTTGGCTGCTGGGAGTTGTAGTATAGTGATGCACTCCTCCTCTTTGGCACAGATCTATCCTCATGGGCCTGAGATGCATCCACACTGTGGAATTAACACAGTTTGATACCACTTTGGCTGCTGGGAGTTGTAGTATAGTGATGCACTCCTCCTCTTCGGCACAGATCTATCCTCATGGGCCTGAGATGCATCCACACTGTGGAATTAACACAGTTTGATACCACTTTGGCTGCTGGGAGTTGTAGTATAGTGATGCACTCCTCCTCTTTGGCACAGATCTATCCTCATGGGCCTGAGATGCATCCACACTGTGGAATTAACACACTTTGATACCACTTTGGTTGCTGGGAGTTGTAGTATAGTGATGCACTCCTCCTCTTTGGCACAGATCTATCTTCACGGGCCTGAGATGCATCCACACTGTGGAATTAACACAGTTTGATACCACTTTGACTGCTGGGAGTTGTAGTATAGTAATGCACTCCTCCTCTTTGGCACACATCTATCCTCCCAGGCCGGAGATGCATCCTCACTGTAGAATTAACACAGTTTGATACCACTTTGGCTGCTGGGAGTTGTAGTATAGTGATGCACTCCTCCTCTTTGGCACACATCTATCCTCCCAGGCCGGAGATGCATCCTCACTGTAGAATTAACACAGTTTGATACCACTTTGGCTGCTGGGAGTTGTAGTATAGTGATGCACTCCTCCTCTTTGGCACACATCTATCCTCCCAGGCCGGAGATGCATCCTCACTGTAGAATTAACACAGTTTGATACCACTTTGGCTGCTGGGAGTTGTAGTATAGTGATGCACTCCTCCTCTTTGGCACACATCTATCCTCCCAGGCCGGAGATGCATCCTCACTGTAGAATTAACACAGTTTGATACCACTTTGGCTGCTGGGAGTTGTAGTATAGTGATGCACTCCTCCTCTTTGGCACACATCTATCCTCCCAGGCCGGAGATGCATCCTCACTGTAGAATTAACACACTTTGATACCACTTTGGCTGCTGGGAGTTGTAGTATAGTGATGCACTCCTCCTCTTTGGCACACATCTATCCTCGCTGGCCTGAGATGCATCCACATTGTGGAATTGACACACTTTGATACCTCTTTGGTTGCTGGGAGTTGTAGTATAGTGATGCACTCCTCCTCTTTGGCACAGATCTATCCTCCTTTGAGATGCATCCACATTGTGGAATTAACACACCTTGATACTACTTTGGCTGCTATGGAATCTTGGGAGTTGTAGTTCAACTCCTCCTTGGCAGAGCAAGATACCGATCTCGTAAAAATACATTTCCCAGGATTTTATTTTGTGGGTGAAAGTGGTGCCAAAATGCATTAAGTCTACAGTGTAGACACAGCTTAAAAAAGAGATGAGAACACTGTCTAAGAAAGAGATGATAATGACAACTATGATTCCCTTTCCTCTCTGCAGCGGCGTGATGGAGACGCCTCCTGACCAGGCAAAGTTTGGCGTGCAGAATTACTTGGAGGTAGGTACCACGTCTTAAAATATCTCAAATTGCATTGGGATCCAATCATAAGAGTCAGATGAGAACCCCAAGCGCCATCCAGTCCAACCCCATACTGCCAGGAATACACAACCAAAGGCATCCCAACAGATGGGCATCCAGCCCCAGCTTCACAACCTCCAGAGAAGGAGACTATGCTGTTGAACATCCTTTTCAACCTGGAAGTTCTGCCTAACGTTTAGCTGGGGTTATGACTGTCCTATTGTTGCATCCTAGAATCGCATTGGCCTTTTCAGCTGCCGCATCATGCCGTTGACTCGTGTTTATGTGCTCTAGGTCCCTTTTCACGGGGACTGTACTCAGGCCAGGGATTATCCATTCTATGTTGGTTTAGATCCATGGTTCCCAACCTGTGTGCCGTGGACCACCAGTGGTCTGCAAGAACAAAAATATGGGTTGCTGTGACTTTTCCAGGCTGTCTGGCCATGTTCCAGAAGCATTCTCTCCTGACATTTCGCCCACATCTATGGGAAGCACCCTCAGAGGTTGTGAGGTCTCTTGGAAACTAGGAAAATTGGATTTATATATCTGTGGAATGATGTCCAAGGTGGGAAAAAAGACTCTTGTCTGCTGGAGGGAAAGTGTGAATGTTGCCATTAGCCAGTTTGATTACCATCCCAACAAAGGGTGCCCCCAGGTAGGGAGCAGCCAGGCGTTGAAGCTGATTTATAGAACTGTGGAATAATTTTCACTTTTCTTGTGTGTATACATGGTTTTCTGTAGGTGAGCAGATGGCGACTACTGGATGGCATATGTTCTGTATCAGAAACTAGAGCTGATG
Source organism: Anolis sagrei (assembly GCF_037176765.1). NCBI lineage: Eukaryota > Metazoa > Chordata > Lepidosauria > Squamata > Anolidae > Anolis > Anolis sagrei. The sequence continues at coordinate 5,169,767 of NC_090033.1, forward strand.
TGGTCTGTCAAATGCAGTTTTCTGACTCAGCTGATGTGGTCAATCCAATGCAATTTTCCGAGTCAGCTGATGTGGTCTATCTAGTGCAATTTTCTGAATCAGCTGATGTAGTCTAGTGTAATTTTTTAAATCAGTTGATGTGGTCAATCCAATGCAATTTTCCGAGTCAGCTGATGTGGTCTATCTAATGCAATTCTCTGAATCAGCTGATGTAGTCTAGTGTAATTTTTTAAATCAGCTGATGTGGTCTATCCAATGCAATTTTCTGAGTCAGCTGATGTGGTCTATCTAGTGCAATTTTCTGAATCAGCTGACGTCTATCCAATGCAATTTTCTGAATCAGCTGATGTCGTCTATCCAATGCAGTTTTCTGAATCAGCTAATGTAGTCGATCCAGTACAATTTTCTGAATTGGCTGATGTGGTTTATCCAATGCAATTTTCTGAGTTGGCTGATGTGGTCTCTCCAGTGCAATTTTCCGAATCAGCTGATGTAGTCTATCTAGTGCAATTTTCTCAATCAGCTGACATCATCTATCCAATGCAATTTTCTGAATTGATTGATGTGATTTATCCAATGCAATTTTCTGAATCGGCTGACATGGTCTATCCAATGCAATTTTCTGAATCAGCTGACATGGTCAATCCAGTGCAATTTTCAGAATCAGCTGATGCGGTCTATCCATTGCAATTTTCTGAATCTTCTGAAAGGTTGACTTCCCGCAAAAGACTGCTACTACCACATCAACTCTAGATTATTAAATATGGTTTTCTGTGAGCGGGCCAATGGCGACTACTGGATGGCATATGTTCTATATCAAAAACTAGGGCTGATGTGGTCTATCCAATACAATTTTCTGAATATTCTGAAAGGCTGACTACCCACAAAAAATTACTACTACCACATCAGCTCTAGATATGGTTTTCTGCGGGCAAGCCGATGGTGACTCCTGGATGGCATATATTCTGTATCAGAAACTAGAGCTGATGTAGTCTATCCAATGCAATTTTCTGAAACAGCACCCCAAAGTTGACCAAAAACCGATTAGTAACTCTTTTGGTATCAATATTGGAGAGTGGTCCCTGGTCAAATCTCTTGGTTGACAAGGGAGAAGTGGAAAAGAGAAGAGGCCTTCGGCTGCGGCCAGGATTTGGTCTTGAATCAGAGGCACGAGCTTTGTCTTGGGACCGTCAGTGGCAGAGTTCCCAACCTGAATGTATAAGGACCGTGTCTTCATGCCAAAGGCTTATTTTCCCCGAGAGAGAGTGGCGTGACTCACAGCGGGTTAATCATCCCCTCCTCTGGGCCACATGTTCAAAGCATATGGGAGAAGGCAGGCAATACATAGCGGTGGAGCTGCCTTCCTCTGGATCCGTGTTTCTCCCCCTTCCGAACGCCGCAACCCCTTAATACAGTTCCTGATGTTGTGGTGACCCTCAACCATAACATTATTTGCGTTGCTACTTCACAACTGTTATTTCGCGACCGTAATGAATCATCATGTAAATATCTGATATGCAAGATGCATTTACATTCACTGGACCAAATTTGCCACAATACCCAATATGCCTAAGTTTGAATACTAGTGGGATTGATTTTGTCATTTGGGAGTTATAGTTGCTGGGATGTATAGTTTACCTACAATCCAAGAGCATTCTGAACTCCACCAATGATGGAATTGAACCAAACTTGGCACACAGGACTCCCATGGCCAACAGAAAATAATGGAAGGGTTTGGTGAGCATTGACCTTGAATTTGGGAGTTGTAGTTCACCTACATCCAGAGAGCACTATGGACTCAAACAATGCTGGATCTGGACCAAACTTGGCACGAATACTCAATATGCCCAAATGTGAAAACTGGTGGAGTTTGGGGAAAATAGACCTTGACATTTGGGAGTTATACTTGCTGACACAAATATACACATAAATGCACACATACATATATGCATATACACATGCACACAATATACATATTCACATCTAAACACACAAATACATAAATAGATACACACACATACACATGCACACACATCTATACACATATACACACATATACATGCACTTACATATATGCATATATTCATACACACATATTCATATATATGCATATCCATGAGCACACACACATACGCAATATATGTATACACACACGCATACACATCTATACACATGTACACACGTATACATATACCTGCACACATACATATATGCATATACATATATATGCATATATGCAAACAAACACATATACACAATATAGTATACATATCAAAACACACAAATACATAAATACATACACACACATATACATGCACACATTCATATATGCATATATACATACACACAAATACATATATGCATATATGGATATACACGAGCACACACATACACACATATACATATACACATCTAAACACACAAATACATAAATATATGCACACACATACACATGCACACACATCTATACACATATACACACATATACATATTCATGCACACTTACATATATATGCATATATTCATACACATATATACATACACAAATACACACATGCACACACACATACGCAATATATGTATACGCATCTAAACACACAAACACACAATTATATACACACGCATGCACATCTACACACATGTACAAACGTATACATATACCTGCACACATACATATATGCATATACACATCTAAACACACAAATACACAAATATATACACATATACATATACACACATACATGCACACATACATATACACAATATACATATACATATCTAAACACACAAATACACAAATATATACACACACATCTATACACATATACATATACATGCACACATACATACATGTATGCATATACACACACACACATACACACACATCTATACACCTCTCTCTTTCTCTCTCTCTCTCTCTCTCTATATATATATATACACATGCAAACACACATATATACACAAATATATACACACACAAAAACACATATACACAGACTGGGCCACAGCAACACGTGGCAGGGGATGGCTAGTATTATAATAATAGGATAATAGAATAACAGTCTGGGCAAAGCAATTCAAGGATGTGGGCAAACGGGAGCAATTGCACAACTGACTCACACAACTGCCTCCTACCCTCCTGCTGCAGGGTTTCTCTGCAAGCCCTTCCCTCGTCACCCGGGTGTTTCTTATTTCGGGTGACAAAAGGCTGCCCAGAACGCATCTTTTTCCGATGCAGATCTCTTTTTCTTGGCCTACGGACCGTTGTTCGGAGTCCAAGAATTTCTTCCCAGGCAAGAGCAAACAGCGAAGGGAGTGGACCGGGAGAGGAGCCCAGGACACAAGGAGGCTTTGGAGAAAGCAAAGGAGGGGAAAAGAGGGCCTGGATGCCGAGAAGAGCGCTCCAAGACATGCAGGAGTCTATATAATCCCCCTTCACAATCGGGAGCCAATGCAGTGTCGTGTTGCTGCCTGGGGGAATCCTTTGTTGGAATGCCCGGGGTGGGAGAAAGAACCCTTTGTCTGCTTGAGGCGAGTGTGAATGTTGCAAACGGCCACCTTGATTAGCATTGAATGGCTTTGCAGCTTCAAAGCCTGGCTGGTTGCTGCCTGGGGGAATCCTTTGTTGAGAGAAAGAACTCTTGTCTGCTTGAGGCCAAATGCAACATTCACACTTGCCTCCAACAGACAAGAGTTCTTTCTCCCACCCTGGACCTCATCTGCCTAGGGAATTCCAGACAGAAAACTATTAGGTCCAGCTAACACCTCCCAACAAAGGATTCCCCCAGGCAGCAATCTGCTAGGCATTGAAGCTGCAAGGCCTCCAACAGACAAGAGTTCTTTCTCCCGCCGTGGACATCATTCCGCAGATATATAAACCTCACAGTCTGGGGAATTCCAGACAGAAAGCAATCAGGGCCAGCTAACACCTCCTAACAAAGGATTCACCCCAGCAGCAATCAGCTAGGCATCGAAGGTGCAAGGCCTCCAACAGACAAGAGTTCTTTCTCCCGCCGTGAACATCATTCCGCAGATATATAAACCTCACAGTCTGGGGAATTCCAGACAGAAAGCAATCAGGGCCAGCTAACACCTCCTAACAAAGGATTCACCCCAGCAGCAATCAGCTAGGCATCGAAGCTGCAAGGCCTCCAACAGACAAGAGTTCTTTCTCCCGCCGTGGACATCATTCCGCAGATATATAAACCTCACAGTCTGGGGAATTCCAGACAGAAAGCAATCAGGGCCAGCTAACACCTTCTAACAAAGGATTCACCCCAGCAGTAATCAGCTAGGCATCGAAGCTGCAAGGCCTCCAACAGACAAGAGTTCTTTCTCCCGCCGTGGACATCATTCCGCAGATATATAAACCTCACAGTCTGGGGAATTCCGGACAGAAAACAATCAGGGGCAGCTAACACCTCCCAACAAATGATTCCCCCAGGCAGCAATCAGCCAGCCATTGAAGCTACAAGGCCTCCAACAGACAAGAGTTCTTTCTCCCGCCGTGGATATCATTTCACAGATACATAAATGTCCTTGGACACTCCACAGATATATCAACCCCACTTGCCTAGTTTCCAACAGACCCCACATCCTCTGAGGATGCCTGCTGTAGATGTGGGCGAAATTATTTATTATTTATTTATTTGGTTTACTTTTACCCCGCCCTTCTCACCCCGAAGGGGACTCAGGGCGGCTTACACATCCAAGGCACAATTCGAAATGTCAGGAGAGAATGCTTCTGGAAGACTCACAGCAATCTATATAGGCTTGTATTGGCACTTAAAGACGCGCCTTATTATGGTCCATCGAAGTCTAGAAACACAATACAATACGACTCCCGAGAAGCATTTGACTGAGGTTGAGTTCAGACGGATCTGTGCGATTTCCGTTGACCACGATGGAGAAATCTCCCCTCCACATCATTCGGCTTGCATGATACCGGTGAGATTAGTCGGCGAAGGGAGGTGGGAAGGCGGTGATCGAGCAATCCGAGCAACAGATGTGCCCGCTTTGGAGGGCAATTGTGGGAAGGACGCGCAGAGAGGTCATTGAGGAATGGGGTCAGGAGGTTGCGCGCCCCACTCTGTGAATCGCAGGGTCCTTTTGGCGGGATTGCCGATGGATTTCCCAGGCTGGACTGGGATTAGCGACCTCCCATGCGTTCGTTCTCCCATCAAAGTCTCCTTTGTTTATGTTCTCTCAGAAAGCGGCGGAGAAGCTCCGTCCTTTGGTGCCCATCAAGTTTGTCATCTCCAGCCGGACGGACGCAGGAGTCCATGCCCTCTGCAATACGGCCCACATCGACGTGGAGCGGTCCGGGGGAAAGCCGCCGTTCTCCGAAAGCGTCCTGGTCCAGGCTCTCAACCGCAACCTTAAGCCTGAGCCCATCCGGTGAGTTTCGAGGATTCTAAGTGGTTACTTGGGTCACTTGACCAGCCTCAGCTTAGGGACAGAGAGTTTCATCTACGCTGACAATCATGCCATCAACACTCAAGCAGAGAGCTTTGAAATAGTTGAAGCTCTCCAAAGCTTTAGATGCTCTTACTGTCTATTACAGGGGAAACTAGCTTGCACCATCAATGTTTCACATTTACACAAATTACCAGCGATTGTCAGAAGCAATAAAGAGTTTCATCTACACTGACAATCATGCCATCAACGCTCAAGCAGAGAGCTTTGAAATAGTTGAACCGAAGCTCTCTGAAGCTTTAGATGCTCTTACTGCCTTTTACAGGGGAAACTAGCTTGCACCATCAATGTTTCACATTTACACAAATTACCAGCGATTGTCAGAAGCAATAAAGAGTTTCATCTACGCTGACGATCATGCCATCAACGCTCAAGCAGAGAGCTTGGAAATAGTTGAACCGAAGCTCTCTGAAGCTTTAGATGCTCTTACTGCCTTTTACAGGGGAAACTAGCTTGCACCATCAATGTTTAACATTTACACAAATTACCAGCGATTGTCAGAAGCAATAAAGAGTTTCATCTACGCTAACGATCATGCCATCAACGCTCAAGCAGAGAGCTTTGAAATAGTTGAAGCTCTCCGAAGCTTTAGATGCTCTTACTGCCTTTTACAGGGGAAACTAGCTTGCACCATCAATATTTAACATTTACACAAATTACCAGCAATTGTCAGAAGCAATAAAAAGTTTCATCTACGCTGACGATCATGCCATCAATGCTCAAGCAAAGAGGTTTGAAATGGTTGAACTGAAGCTCTCTAAATGCAAGTGAAGGGGGTGCAAGGCATATGTTTGTGACTGTTGATGATTTTAGTCATTATTCTTGGTTGGAGCTTAGTTTTATGCATCTCACTTCACCAGCCTCAGCTTAGGGACAGAGAGTTTCATCTACGCTGACGATCATGTCATCAACGCTCAAGCAGAGAGCTTTGAAATGGTTGAACTGAAGCTCTCCAAATGCAACTGAAGGAAGTGCAAGGCATATGTTTGTGATCGTTGATGATTTTAGTCATGATTCTTGGTTGGAGCTTAGTTTTATGCATCTCACTTCAGCAGCCTCAGCTTAGGGCCAGAGAGTTTCATCTACGCTAACGATCATACTATCAACGCTCGAGCAGAGAGCTTTGAAATAGTTGAACAGAAGCTCTCCAAAGCTTTAGATGCTCTTACTGTCTATTACAGGGGAAACTAGCTTGCACCATCAATGTTTAACATTTACACAAATTACCAGCGATTGTCAGAAGCAATAAAGAGTTTCATCTACGCTGACGATCATGCTATCAACGCTCAAGCAGAGAGCTTTGAAATGGTTGAACTGAAGGTCTCCAAATGCAAGTGAAGGGGGTGCAAGGCATATGTTTGTGATCGTTGATGATTTTAGTCATGATTCTTGGTTGGAGCTTAGTTTTACGCATCTCACTTCACCAGCTTCAGCTTAGGGACAGAGAGTTTCATCTACGCTGACGATCATGCCATCAACGCTCAAGCAGAGAGCTTTGAAATAGTTGAAGCTGTCCGAAGCTTTAGATGCTCTTACTGCCTATTACAGGGGAAACTAGCTTGCACCATCAATATTTAACATTTACACAAATTACCAGCAATTGTCAGAAGCAATAAAGAGTTTCATCTACGCTGACGATCATGCTATCAACGCTCGAGCAGAGAGCTTTGAAATGGAGGAACTGAAGCTCTCTGAATGCAAGTGAAGAGGGTGCAAGGCATATGTTTGTGATCGTTGATGATTTTAGTCATGATTCTTGGTTGGAGCTTAGTTTTACGCATCTCACTTCACCAGCTTCAGCTTAGGGACAGAGAGTTTCATCTATGCTGACGATCATGCCATCAACGCTCAAGCAGAGAGCTTTGAAATAGTTGAACAGAAGCTCTCCAAAGCTTTAGATGCTCTTACTGTGTTACATGGGAAACTAGCTTGCACCACCAATATTTAACATTTACACAAATTACCAGCGATTGTAGGAAGCAATAAAGAGTTTCATCTACGCTGACAATCATGCCATCAACGCTCAAGCAGAGAGCTTTGAAATAGTTGAACAGAAGCTCTCCGAAGCTTTAGATGCTCTTACTGCCTTTTACAGGGGAAACTAGCTTGCACCATCAATGTTTCACATTTACACAAATTACCAGTGATTGTCAGAAGCAATAAAGAGTTTCATCTACGCTGACAATCATGCCATCAACGCTCAAGCAGAGAGCTTGGAAATAGTTGAACCGAAGCTCTCTGAAGCTTTAGATGCTCTTACTGCCTTTTACAGGGGAAACTAGCTTGCACCATCAATGTTTCACAATTACACAAATTACCAGCGATTGTCAGAAGCAATAAAGAGTTTCATCTATGCTGACGATCATGCCATCAACGCTCAAGCAGAGAGCTTTGAAATAGTTGAAGCTCTCCGAAGCTTTAGATGCTCTTACTGCCTTTTACAGGGGAAACTAGCTTGCACCATCAATATTTAACATTTACACAAATTACCAGCGATTGTCAGAAGCAATAAAGAGTTTCATCTACGCTGACGATATTGCCATCAACGCTCAAGGAGAGAGCTTTGAAATGGTTGAACTGAAGCTCTCCGAATGCAAGCGAAGGGGGTGCAAGGCATATGTTTGTGATTGTTGATGATTTTAGTCATTATTCTTGGTTGGAGCTTAGTTTTTTGCATCTCACTTCAGCTGCCTCAGCTTAGGGACAGAGAGTTTCATCTACGCTGACGATCATGCCATCAACGCTCAAGCAGAGAGCTTTGAAATAGTTGAACAGAAGCTCTCCAAAGCTTTAGATGCTCTTACTGTGTTACATGGGAAACTAGCTTGCACCACCAATATTTAACATTTACACAAATTACCAGCGATTGTAGGAAGCAATAAAGAGTTTCATCTACGCTGACAATCATGCCATCAACGCTCAAGCAGAGAGCTTTGAAATAGTTGAACAGAAGCTCTCCAAAGCTTTAGATGCTCTTACTGCCTATTACAGGGGAAACTAGCTTACACCATCAATGTTTCACATTTACACAAATTACCAGCAATTGTCAGAAGCAATAAAGAGTTTCATCTATGCTGACGATCATGCTATCAACGCTCGAGCAGAGAGCTTTGAAATGGTTGAACTGAAGCTCTCCAAATGCAAGTGAAGGGGGTGCAAGGCATATGTTTGTGATCGTTGATGATTTTAGTCATGATTCTTGGTTGGAGCTTAGTTTTACGCATCTCACTTCACCAGCTTCAGCTTAGGGACAGAGAGTTTCATCTATGCTGCCGATCATGCCATCAACGCTCAAGCAGAGAGCTTTGAAATAGTTGAACAGAAGCTCTCCAAAGCTTTAGGTGCTCTTACTGCCTATTACAGGGGAAACTAGCTTGCACCACCAATGTTTAACATTTACACAAATTACCAGCAATTCTCAGAAGAGTTTCATCTATGCTGATGATCATGCTATCAACGCTCAAGCAGAGAGCTTTGAAATAGTTGAACAGAAGCTCTCTGAAGCTTTAGATGCTCTTACTGCCTATTACAAGGGCAACTAGCTTGCACCATCAATGTTTAACATTTACACAAATTACCAGTGATTATAAGAAGCAATAAATAGTTTCATCTACGCTGACGATCATGCCATCAACGCTCAAGCAGAGAGCTTTGAAATAGTTGAACAGAAGCTCTCCAAAGCTTTAGATGCTCTTACTGTCTATTACAGGGAAAACTAGCTTGCACCATCAATGTTTAACATTTGCACAAATGACCAGCGATTGTCAGAAGCAATAAAGAGTTTCATCTACGCTGACGATCATGCCATCAACGCTCAAGCAGAGAGCTTTGAAATGGTTGAACTGAAGCTCTCCAAATGCAACTGAAGGAAGTGCAAGGCATATGTTTGTGATTGTTGATTATTTTAGTCATTATTCTTATTGTTGATTGTTGAAAGAAAAAGGTCAAGTATGAGGATTGAATGAAAAGTAATGCCTCCACCTTTATCACTCCTCAATAGATGGCAGTACTGGTATAAATAAATACTAGCTTTGAAGTGGATTATATGGCAGTGTAGACTAATATAATAATATTAGTCTACAATGCCATATAGAGCCCCCGTGGCGCAGTGGGTTATACCGCGGAGCTGCTGAACTTACTGATCGAAAGGTTGCAGGTTCGAATCCGGGGAGCAGGGTGAGCTCCCGCTGTTAGCCCCAGCCTCTGCCGACCTAGCAGTTCGGAAATATACAAATGTAGGTAGATCAATAGGTACCACTTTGGCGGGAAGGCAATGGCGCTCCATGCAGTCATGCTGGCTACATGGATTAGCCTGCCTTAACAACATCTGGGGAGCAGGCTGAGCTCCTAGTGTTAGCCCCAGCTTCTGCCAACCCAGCAGTTCGAAAACATGCAAATGTAGGTAGGTCAATATGTACCGCTTTGGTGGGAAGGTAACGGCGCTCCATGCAGTCATGTCGGCTACATGGATTTAGCCTGCCTTAACAATATTTGGGGAGTGGGGTGAGCTCCCGCTGTTAGCCCCAGCTTCTGCCAACCTAGCAGTACGAAAAAATGCAAATGTGAGTAGATCAATAGGTACCGCTTTGGTGGGAAGGTAATGGCACTCCATGCAGTCATGTCGACTACATGGATTTAGCCTGCCTTAACAATATTTGGGGAGTGGGGTGAGCTCCCGCTGTTAGCCCCAGCTTCTGCCAACCTAGCAGTACGAAAAAATGCAAATGTGAGTAGATCAATAGGTACCGCTTTGGTGGGAAGGTAATGGCACTCCATGCAGTCATGTCGACTACATGGATTTAGCCTGCCTTAACAATATTTGGGGAGTGGGGTGAGCTCCCGTTGCTAGCCCCAGCTTCTGCCAACCTAGCAGTATGAAAACATGCAAATGTGAGTAGATCAACAGGCAGGAAGGTAACGGGGTTCCATGCTGTCACGCTGGCCACATAACCTTGGAGGGGTCTGTGGACAACGCCGGCTCTTCGGCTTAGGAATGGAGATGATCACCAACCCCTAGAGTTGGACTCGACTAGACTCAATGTCAAGGGGAAACCTTTACGTTTACCTTACGTTTACCTACAATGCTGTGTAGACGGACACTATGATTCAGTTCCAATCCAAATTGTGGAAAATGTAACCAAGAAGCCCCGTCTCCAGCGCCCACCAATCTGACGGATCGTAACGCTGAGCCAATAAGTGGGTCTTCAAAGCTTCACGAGAGTATCTGGATCAGCGTGTGGGTCGATTTCGAGGTTCTCACCCACACCCCCCATCTCCCCCTAGCCTTGAACTCGACAGATGGGTGGATCTGCGTGACATTTCTTCTCCGCTCCGGGCGCCATGCGTTGCCATGGGACCCAAGGAACGTGGGCACAATCCCGCGTCACTGCACACCTACTCCCCAAAGGTACTTTGCAGAGAAATGGATCCCTTTGCTTTGTGTTGAGATGTTATATAAAGGGATTTATCTCACAGCTAAGGCTTTGCATTTCTGCCCTGAAGAAAAAGAAGAAAACTAGATGCTCCCAGGCTTCGCTTTCATTGCCCGGTGAGCATAAGGAGCAGAGAACAGCATTATGTTTACCATAATTCCCTTGCGGTTAGATAAAAACACAGAAAAGCCTTTGCGGACACACTCCGGTGTCGCTTGTCCAGCAGCCATAACATCCCTCAATGCAATGAAAGCTCGCAACCATATTGATACCGATTTTTGAAGAAGTGAATATTGGAGATAGATTTGTCGCCATTATACGAGGGATATCCGGAAAGTAAGGGTCCAGGGTTATGTGCCATATAACCTTACTTTCCGGATATCCCTCGTACAGCACGAACTTCGCACTTGGAAGGAAACGGAATGAAGATGCTCATCTCTAAGCATCACCACAATGCCAGTCATTGAGCGACTGACAACTGTCACTGCTCGTTTGTTTCCGCTGGCTTCCCGCTACACAGCAGGGATACCAACTTCCCCTGTGAAAATTCCCAATGAGAGTTACATCCCTTGTAACCTTACTTTCCGGATACCCCTTGTACAGCACGAACTTCGCACTTGGAAGGAAATGAAATGAAGATGCTCATCTCTAACCATCACCACAATGCCAGTCGTTGAGCAACTGACGACTGGCACTGCTCGTTTGCTTCCACTGGCTTCCCGCTACATGCAGTGATACCAACTTCCCCTGTGAAAATTCCCAATGAGAACTACGTCCCTTGTAACTTTACTTTCCGGATATCCCTCGAACAGCACGAACTTTGCACTTGGAAGGAAATGGAATGAAGACACTCATCTCTAACCTTCACCACAATGCCAGTCATTGAGCGACTGACGACTGTCACTGCTCGTTCGCTTCCACTGGCTACCTGCTACACAGCAGGGATACCAACTTCCCCTGTGAAAATTCCCGATGAGAGCTACGTCCCTAGTAACCTTACTTTCTGGATATCCCTCGTACAGCACGAAGTTCACACTTGGAAGGAAACGGAATGAAGACACTCGTCTCTAACCTTCACCACAATGCCAGTCGTTGAGCGACTGACGACTGGCACTGCTCGATTGCTTCCGCTGGCTTCCTGCTACACAGCAGGGATACCAACATCCCCTGTGAAAATTCCCCACAAAAGCTACGCTTCTAGTAAACTTACTTTCCAGATATCCCTCATACAACACAAACTTCGTACTTGCAAGGAAATGGAATGAAGGCGCTCATCTCTAACCATCACCATGATGCCAGTTGATGAGCTACTGACAACTGGCACTGCTCATTCACTTCCGCTGGTTTCCCGCTACATGCAGTGATACCAACTTCCCCTGTGAAAATTCCCAATGAGAGCTACGTCCCTTGTAACCTTATTTCCAGATATCCCTTGTACAGCACTAACTTCGCACTTGGAGGGAAACAGAATGAGGACGCTCAACTCTAACCTTCACCATAACGCCAGTTGATGAGCTGCTGACAACTGGCACTGCTCATTCGCTTCTGCTGGTTTCCCTCTACATGCAATGATACCAACTTCCCCTGTGAAAATTCCCAATGAGAGCTACGTCCCTTGTAACCTTACTTTCCGGATACCCCTCGTACAGCACGAACTTCGCACTTGGAAGGAAACGGAATGAGGACGCTAAACTCTAACCTTCACCACAACGCCAGTTGATGAGCTGCTGATGACTGGCACTGCTCGTTCACTTCTGCTGGTTTCCCGCTACACGCAGTGATACCAACTTCCCCTGTGAAAATTCTCTACGAGAGCTACATGCCTTATAACCTTACTTTCCAGATAACCCTCGTAAAACAAGTCTACAAAAAAGCAAACGCTGCTGTAAGTGTACTTTCCAAACAATTCCCAGAGTTTAGAGAAGAGCTAAAATTCCGTGTACTTTCTGTGTACTTTCCAAACAATTCCCAGAGTTTAGAGAAGAGCTAAAATTCCGGAACTGAGTATAAGAAGTACTGAAAAAGAGGGGACCGTAAAATTAGTGTCTGTACCTCTCCATTCCACTTGTTCTCACTGAATTTACAGAGGCGTAAACTATTTTTGCATTCTGAATTCAATTTGCAGCAAATGAAGGAACCCAAGATAAAGGTGGGAGGAGGCGGGAAACCAGGACACTTCGACAACAGCGGAAAAAATGGGACTGCAGAGGATTACAGCTTTGCAAGGATATACTCTTTAGAGCTTCTCTTCACATTTTGGTACTGAATTAGACAGTTGCTATCGCATCCAACTCAAAACTATATCAATATCGGAAAATGTGTTTTTCGAATGGGAAGGGACCAAGAGAGGGAGAGGACAGAAGGGACAACGTCAATCAGAGAATTTGCTGTGTCTGCAACCCGACAAAACGGAGATAAAGGAATAAAGCAGATATGGGCAGCCCCAAACTCTTGCTACGCTCTTCACTAAGGCAGAATCGAGGGAGAGGGAAGCCAGGCATTTTTGTCTCGTGCTGAAGCAGAGGTTTCATGGAATCCCTCTAATCTGCCTTTTGTTGATACTATTTTCGATGCTGCCAGACAGCAGACAAAGCCACCGCAGAAGCAACAAAATAAAAGAGAGCCTCCTGGTATTGTTAACTCATCCGTGAAATCGTTTCATCGGATCATTTACATTTACACAAATGACCAGCCACTGCCAGAAGGGACAGAGAGTTTCATCTATGCTGACGATCGTGCTATCACCACCCAAGCAGGGAGCTCTGAAATGGTTGAACAGAAGCTCTCCGAAGCTTTAGGTGCTCTTGCTGCCTATTACAGCTTACACCATCAATGTTTCTCATCTACAGAAATGACCAGCTACTTCCAGAAAGGACAGAGAGTTTTATCTATGCTGACGATCGTGCCATCACCACTCAAGCAGTGAGCTTTGAAATGGTTGAACAGAAGCTCTCCGAAGCTTTAGGTGCTCTTACTGCCTATTACAGCTTACACCATCAATGTTTCTCTTCTACAGAAATGACCAGCCACTGCCAGAAGGGACAGAGAGTTTCATCTATGCTGACGATCGTACCATCACCGCCCAAGGAGGGAGCTCTTCCAAAGTTTTAGGTGCTCTTACTGCCTATTACAGCTTACACCATCAATGTTTCTCATCTACAGAAATGACCAGCCACTGCCAGAAGGGACAGAGAGTTTCATCTATGCTGACGATCGTACCATCACCGCCCAAGGAGGGAGCTCTTCCAAAGTTTTAGGTGCTCTTACTGCCTATTACAGCTTACACCATCAATGTTTCTCATCTACAGAAATGACCAGCCACTGCCAGAAGGGACAGAGAGTTTCATCTATGCTGACGATCGTACCATCACCGCCCAAGGAGGGAGCTCTTCCAAAGTTTTAGGTGCTCTTACTGCCTATTACAGCTTACACCATCAATGTTTCTCATCTACAGAAATGACCAGCCACTGCCAGAAGGGACAGAGAGTTTCATCTATGCTGACGATCGTACCATCACCGCCCAAGGAGGGAGCTCTTCCAAAGTTTTAGGTGCTCTTACTGCCTATTACAGCTTACACCATCAATGTTTCTCATCTACAGAAATGACCAGCCACTGCCAGAAGGGACAGAGAGTTTCATCTATGCTGACGATCGTACCATCACCGCCCAAGGAGGGAGCTCTTCCAAAGTTTTAGGTGCTCTTACTGCCTATTACAGCTTACACCATCAATGTTTCTCATCTACAGAAATGACCAGCCACTGCCAGAAGGGACAGAGAGTTTCATCTATGCTGACGATCGTACCATCACCGCCCAAGGAGGGAGCTCTTCCAAAGTTTTAGGTGCTCTTACTGCCTATTACAGCTTACACCATCAATGTTTCTCATCTACAGAAATGACCAGCCACTGCCAGAAGGGACAGAGAGTTTCATCTATGCTGACGATCGTACCATCACCGCCCAAGGAGGGAGCTCTTCCAAAGTTTTAGGTGCTCTTACTGCCTATTACAGCTTACACCATCAATTTTTCTCATCTACAGAAATGACCAGCTACTTCCAGAAGGAACAGAGTGTTTCATCTATGCTGACGATCGTGCCATCACCACCCAAGGAGGGAGCTTTGAAATGCTTAAACTGAAGCTTTCCAAAGCTTTAGGTGCTCTTACTGCCTACTACCGGGGAAACCAGCTTGCTCTGTCAATTTTTAACATTGACACAAATGACTAGTCACTGCCATAAGAAACAGAGTGTTTCATCTATGCTGACGATCGTGCCATCACCACTCAAGTAGGGAGCTATGAAATGGTTGAACAGAAGCTCTCCAAAGCTTTAGGTGCTCTTACTGCCTATTACAGGGAAAGCCAGCTTGCTCTATCAATTTTTAACATTTACACAAATGCTCAGTTACTGCCAGAAGGGACAGAGAGTTTCATCTGTGCTGACGATTGTGCCATCACCGCCCAAGGAGGGAGCTCTTCCGAAGCTTTAGGTGCTCTTATTGCCTATTACAGGGAAAAATTATAGGATTTATAGGAGTTGTAGTTCACCTACATCTAGAGCACACTATGAACCCAAATAATGATGGATCTGGAGCAAACTTAGCATGTATACCCGATATACCCAAATTTGAATACAGGTGGGTTTTGAGGGGAATTGGCCTAGACATTTTGGAGTTGTAGGTACTGGGATGTATAGTTCACCTGCAATCTAAGAGCACTCAGAACCCCACCAACAATGGACCTGGATCAAACTTGGCACACAGAACCACCATAACTAACTAAACATACTGGAGGGGTTGGGGGGGGGGGTGACCTTCCTTTCTGGTAGTTATAGTTCACTTATATTCAGAGGCACTGTGACCACCATAGATGACGGATCTGGATCAAATTTGGCACACAGAACCACCATGACCAACTGAACATACTGGAGGGGTTTGGGGAAAACTGACCTTCCTTTCTGAAAATTATAGTTCACTTACATCCAGAGATACTGTGAGCACCACTAATGATGGATCTGGACCAAACTTGGCACACAGAACCACCATGACCAACTGAAAATACTGGAGGAGGGTTTTTGTTTTTGTTTTTTTTTTTGGGGGGGGGGGGGAGCTGACCTTACTTTCTGGGAGTTATAGATCACTTACACTCAGAGATACTGTGAGCACCACCAATGACGGAATTTGAGGGAGTTGTAGTTCACCTACATCCAGAGAGCAGAGTGAACACAAACACTGATGGATCTGGACCAAACATGGCACACATACCTGATATGCTGAAATTTGATTATAGGAGGGGTTTGGGAGGAAGTGACCTTCCTTTCTGGGAGTTGTAGTTCACCCACAACCAGAGAAACCATGACCTCCACCGATGATGGACCTGGACCAAACTTGGCAGACAGAACACCCATGACCAACTGAACCTACTGGAGGGGCTTGAGGGGACTGACTCACCATAGTGGGAGTTGTAGTTCACCCTACAGTCAGACAGCACACCGAAACCCCACAAATGATGCATCTAGAGGAAACTTGCCCAACATAACGAACTTTTAAGTACTGATGGAGTTTTTCAGAGTTACCCTGGCATGATGGGAGTTGTAGTTCACCCACAACCAGAGAAACCATGACCTCCACCGATGATGGACCTGGACCAAACTTGGCACACAGAACGCCCATGACCAACTGTACCTACTGGAGGGTTTTGAAGGGACTGACCCACCATGGTGGGAGCTATAGTTTATCCTGTAGCCAGAGACTGCACAGACCCCATCGATGATGCATCTAGAGAGCAACATGACCAACTGTAGATGATGCATCTAGAGCACACTTGCCCAACATAAGAAACTTTAAGTACTGATGGAGTTTCAGGTGGTTCACCTGGCATGTTGGGAGTTGTAGTTCACCCACAACCTTATGCATTTTGTAAAATAAAAACCCAACCTAGTAATGAATAAACAAAACATAAATGGATGTTGTGTTTGGACTTGGGCTCCATCTCCGAGGTATCTCATTATGTATATGCAAATATTTCAAAATATAGACGTATCAAGGAATCCGAAACATGTCTGGTCCAAGAATTTTGGATAAGGGGAACCGGGTCTGTACCCCTTTACGCCCCAGTTTGGACAAAAGTAAGACCAACCACAGGCACGTTGGCCGCTTTGGCGGGCGAGCCGAACGCAGCTTTATGGGACGAAGAGCATTGCCCTGGCTGCGTCGGTTTGGCACCGGAGTCCGCGCTGGAGCAGGAAATCTCCAGCGGAGAAAGAGCGGGAGGGAGATGTCAGGAAATGCGAAGAAAGGAGCCAAGTCCCAGCGCTTTGCTTTCCATTTGGTGGAAAACAAGAGTTCGTGGCCAAGCCATCTCCAACTAGGGCCTTCTCTACCACGGCCAGGACATTGCAGTGTTTACAAAGGAGAGGCAGCTAGAGATGGGCTTGGGTTGGTCCAGCCCCGTTCCCTCCAAATGCAAAGCAGCTGAGCCGCCTTCTGCCGTGCCCAAATGCAAAATACTTCCAGACACGGCAGTTGGGAAAACAATAGGAGGAAGAAAACATTGCTCTCTGCCCCACACAAAGGAGAAGCACATTGAGTACCATTATTTAGCAGGGTTTTATGTCTCCCACGCCTCAGGAGACACCAATGGCCCTCCCTCCAGTGACATTGCGAGTTATCGTCAGTGTGTTTCCTCCACCATGGACATCCCAGTATTTCTGACTCTCTCCATTGGTGGCACTATAAACATGTCCAAGAGCCCTGACAATCTCCTTCATTGTATTGTCGAAGGCTTTCATGGCCGGAATCACTCAGTTCTTGTGGGTTTTTTCGGGCTATATGGCCATGTTCTAGAGGCATTTCTCCTGACGTTTCGCCTGCATCTATGGCAAGCATCCTCAGAGGGTCTTGACCCTCTGAGGATGCTTGCCATAGATGCAGGCGAAACGTCAGGAGAAATGCCTCTAGAACATGGCCATATAGCCCGAAAAAACCCACAAGAACTGAGAATCTCCTTCATACACACTATATTGCCCACCATCCAAGTGAAGGCTTTCATATTAGGACTATTTCATCCTAGATGTTATGTGTTTCCTCCACCACAAACATGAAGGCTTTCATACTGGGACCATTTCGTCCTAGATGTTATGTGTTTCCTCCGCCACAGACATCCTAGTGTTTCTGACTCTCTTCGTTAATGCACCATGAACATGAAGAGCCCTGCCATCCAAGTGAAGGCTTTAATATTAGGACTATCTCATCCTAGATGTTATGTGTTTCCTCCACCACAGACATCCTAGTGTTTCTGACTCTCTCCAAGAGCCCTGGTAATGTCCTTCACACACATCATACATCCCACCATCCAAGTGAAGGCTTTCATACTGGGACTATTTCATCCTAGATGTTATGTGTTTCCTCCACCACAGACATCCTAGTGTTTCTGACTCTCTTCGTTAATGCACCATGAACATGAAGAGCCCTGCCAATGTCCTCCAAACACCATACATCCCACCGTCCAAGTTAAGGCTTTCATACTGGGACCATTTCATCCTAGATGTTATGTGTTTCCTCCACCACAGACATCCCAGTGTTTCTGACTCTCTCCATTGGTGCCACTCTGAACATGTCCAAGAGCCCTACCAATGTGCTCCACCAACTCCTTCCTACCCACCACCCAAGTGAAGGCTTTCATATGGGGACTATTTCATCCTAGATGTTATGTGTTTCCTCCACCACAGACATCCTAATGTTTCTTATTCTCTCCATTGGTGACACCATGGACATGTCCAAGAGCCCTGCCAATGTCTTCCACACACACCATACTGCCTACCACCCAAGTGAAGGCTTTCATACGGGGACTATTTCATCCCAGATTTTATGTGTTTCCTCCACCACAGACATCCTAGTGTTTCTGATTCTCTCCTTTGGTTGCACCATGACCATATCGAAGAGCCTGGGCAAGGTCCTTCACAAACACCATACTGCCCATCTTGCAGTTTAGGGAGCTGTTGGGGGGTGGAATAGACCTTCTTTTCTGGGAGTTGTAGTTCACTCACAACCAGAGAAACTGTGACCTCCACCAATGATGGACCTGGACCAAACTTGGCACACAGAACCTCCATGACTAACCCCACCTACTGGAGGGGTTTGAGGGGACTGACTCACCCTAGTGGGAGTTGTAGTTTAGGGAGCTGTTGGGGGTAGAATAGATCTTCTTTACTGGGAATTGTAGTTCACTCACAACCAGAGAAACTGTGACCTCCACCAATGATGGACCTGGACCAAACTTGGCACAAAGAACCTCCCTGACTAACCCCACCTACTGGAGGGGTTTGAGGGGACTGACTCACCCTAGTGGGAGTTGTAGTTGAGGGAGCTGTTGAGGGGTGGAATAGATCTTCTTTACTGGGAATTGTAGTTCACTCACAACCAGAGAAACTGTGACCTCCACCGATGATGGACCTGAACCAAACTTGGCACACAGAACCTCCATGACTAACTCTACCTACTGGAGGGGTTTGAGGGTACTGACTCACCATAGTGGGAGTTGTAGTTTAGGGAGCTGTTGAGGGGTGGAATAGATCTTCTTTACTGGGAATTGTAGTTCACTCACAACCAGAGAAACTGTGACCACCACCGATGATGGACCTGGACCAAACTTGGCACACAGAATCCCCATGACTAACCCCACTTACTGGAGGGGTTTGAGGAGACTGACTCACCATAGTGGGAGTTGTAGTTTAGGGAGCTATTGGGGGTAGAATAGATCTTCTTTACTGGGAATTGTAGTTCACTCACAACCAGAGAAACTGTGACCTCCACCAATGATGGACCTGGACCAAACTTGGCACACAGAACCCGCATGACTAACCAAACCAACTGGAGGGGTTTGCGGAGACTGACTCACCATAGTGGGAGTTGTAGTTTAGGGAGCTGTTGGGGGGTGGTGGAATAGATCTTCTTTTCTGGGAGTTGTAGTTCACCCACAACCAGAGAAACTGTGACCTCCACAGATGATGGACCTGGGCCAAACTTGGCACACAGAATCCCCATGACTAACCCCACCTACTGGAGGGGTTTGAGGGGAATGACTCACCACAGTGGGAGTTGTAGTTCACCCTGCAGTCAGACAGCACACCGAACCCCACAAATGATGCATCTGGAGGAAACTTGCCCAACATAACAAACGTTTAAGTTTGTTCAGAGTTACCCTGGCATGATGGGAGTTGTAGTTCACCCACAACCAGAGAAACTGTGACCTCTACCGATGATGGACTTGGACCAAACGTGGCACACAGAACCCCCATGACTAACCCAACCAAGTGGTGGGGTTTGAGGGGTCTGATTCACCATAGTGGGAGTTGTAGTTCACCCTGCAGCCATACAGCACACCGAACCCCACAAATGATGCATCTAGAGGAAACTTGCCCAACATAACAAACTTTTAAGTACTGATGGAGTTTTTCAGAGTTACCCTGGCATGATGGGAGTTGTAGTTCACCCACAACTTTTTGCATTAAAAAATGACTTTTTCAAACAAGCTGGGCAACACCGGGTACCCAAGTGAGTATATGAATATATACGGTCGGGGTCTTTGGTGCTTCCTTTCCTCTCGGCCTGGCCCTCGTGCTTTATCTGCTCTAAAAGGATTTTACACGGCCGGTGATCCTATTATCCCCCAGAAGCTAATCTGGCTGCAGGGGCTTAGTAGCCACCTCCCTTCCCCCTAATGGTCCGTCATGCTCCATTCTTGTGTATTATTATTATTATTATTATTACTATTATTATTACTCATCGCTGTGACCTCTGCTCAGAGTTTCAGCAGAATATAAATAAATATAACAACAACAACAACAACAATATCATCATCCTTGGTGACGGCACTTGAACGCTTACCCACCTGTTCCTTCTTCCCGGGCGCAGGATTTTCTGCCAATTGGACAAAAGGGAATCTGAGACATCTGTTGGCATTGTTCCGTTTCGGCCTCTGTCTTGTCCATTAGTCACCGCACAGGAGATATGGGGTGGAGGAAGGGAGCCATATTGTGCTCCTGGTAAACAAACAAACAAACAACATGCTTAGCAATATTGGGAATCGTTTTGTGCATGAAATAAAGCTTTCTCAACCTTCCTAATGCCGCAACCCCTCAATACAGTTCCTCATATTGTGATTCCTACAGAAGCAATAAAAAGTTTCATCTATGCTGACGATCAAGCCATCACCACTTACGCAGGGAGCTTTGAAATAACTGAACAGAAGCTCTCTGAAGCTCTAGGTCAGTGTTTCTCAACCTTCCTAATACAGTTCCTCATATTGTTCTGACCCCTACAGAAGCAATAGAGTTTCATCTATGCTGATGACAATGCCATCACCACTTAAGCAGGGAGGTTTGAAATGGTTGAACAAAAGCTCTCCAAAGATCTAGATCAATGTTTCTCAATCTTCCTAATGCTGCGAATCCTTAATCCAGTTCCTCATATTGTTGCGAACCCTACAGAAGCAATAAAGAGTTTTATCTATGCTGACGATCATGCCATCACTGCTCAAACAAGGAGCTTTGAAATGGTTGAACAGAAGCTCTCCGAAGGTTTAGATCAGTGTTTCTCAACCTTCCTAATGCCGTGACCCCTTAATACGGTTCCTAATATTGTTGTGATCCCTAAAGAAGCAATAAAGAGTTTCATCTATGCTGACGATCATGCCATCACCGCTCAAGCAAGGAGCTTTGAAATGGTTGAACAGAAGCTCTCCGAAGGTTTAGATTAGTGTTTCTCAACCTTCCTAATGCCACGACCCCTTAATACAGTTCCTCATATTGTTGAGACCTCCACAGAAGCAATAAAGAGTTTCATCTATGCTGACGACCGTGCCATCACTGCTAATCAGGGAGCTTTGAAATGGTTGAACAGAAGCTCTCCAAAGGTCTAGATCAGTGTTTCTCAACCTTCCTAATGCCGCAACCCCTTAATACAGTTCCTCATATTGTTGTGACCCCTACTGAAGCAATAAAGAATTTCATCTATGCTTACGATCATGCCATCACCACTTAAGCAGGGAGGTTTGAAATGGTTGAACAGAAGCTCTCCGAAGGTCTAGTCCAGTGGTTCTTGACCTTCGTAATACTGCGACCCCTGATGCTGTGGTGACCCCCAGCCATAACATTATTTTCCTTGCTACTTTCTAACTGTAATTTTGCTACTGTTATGAATTGTCATGTAAATATCTGATATGCAGGATGTACTTTCAGTCACTGGACCAAATTTGGCACAAATAACCAATACACCCAAATCTGAATACTGGTGAGGTTGGGGGATTGATTTTGTCATTTGGGAGTTGTAGTTGCTGGGATTCATAGTTCACCTCCAATCAAAGAGGATTCTGAACCCCACCAACGATAGAATTGGGCCAAAGTTCCCACACAGAACAACCACGCCTTGAAGGAACTTGCTTGTGCGAGCCTCCCTCCAGCCTTGCATGCTCTCCCTCACCTGCACATGCACACTACCAAACTTGAACCAAATTTAACACACAAAACTCCCATGAAATACTGAAAGGGTTTGGTGGCCATTAACCTTGAGTTTTGGAGTTCGAGTTCACCAAGATTCAGAGAGCACGGTGAACTTAAACAGTGATGGATCTGGACCAAACTTTGCACAAATACTCAATATGTCCAAATGTGAGTTGGGGGGAAATCGACCTTGACATTTGGGAGATGTAGATGCTGGGATTTATAGTTCACCTACAATCAAAGAGCATTCTGAACCCCACCAACGATAGAATTGGGCCAAATATCCCACAAAGAACCACCATGCCTTGAAGCGCCTCGCTTGCACAAGCCTCCCTCCAGCCTTGCATGTTCTCCCTCGCCCACGAATGCGCACCACACTGACATGCGCTGAGCACGCCTGCTCTCCCCTCTCCGCTTGAAGTCTCCAAAACAGCCCTTGGTTGAGAATCTGGCCAATCACAACGGAGGAGGGCTTTTGGTGGGAGGATTTGGGGTCTGTTTCCAAAAAGGAAGAGGAGGAGAGGCGGAGAGATCTTCATCCTTCTCTGCCAAAGCGGTTCCTAAGACCATCAGAAATATGTGTTTTCTGATGGTCTTTGGTGACCACTCTGAAGCCTCCTCATGACGCCTCCAGGGGTTGCAACCCCCAGGTTGAGAAACAATACTATGAGGCACACAAACATAAACAAAGGCAAAGGCTTCTCCTTTCATTTCCGGCTTTCGAAGGTCGAGAAACACCAGGTTGAGAAACAATATAACGAGGCACACAAACAGAAACAAAGGCAAAGGCTTCTCCTTCCATTTCCATATTTCGAAGGTCGAGAAACACCAGGTTGAGAAACAATATCATGAGGCACACAAACAGAAACAAAGGCAAAGGCTTCTCCTTTCATTTCCGACTTTCGAAGATCGAGAAACACCAGGTTGAGAAACAATATAATGAGGCACACAAACGTAAACAAAGGCAAAGGCTTCTCCTTTCATTTCCGGCTTTCGAAGGTCGAGAAACACCAGGTTGAGAAACAATATAATGAGGCACACAAACAGAAACAAAGACAAAAGCTTCTCCTTTCATTTCCGACTTTCGAAGATCGAGAAACACCAGATTGAGAAACAATATAATGAGGCACACAAACAGAAACAAAGGCAAAGGCTTCTCCTTTCATTTCCGGCTTTCGAAGGTTGAGAAACACCAGGTTGAGAAACAATATAATGAGGCACACAAACAGAAACAAAGGCAAAGGCTTCTCCTTTCATTTCTGTCTTTCAAAGGTCGAGAAACACCAGGTTGAGAAACAATATAATGAGGCACACAAACAGAAACAAAGGCAAAGGCTTCTCCTTTCATTTCTGTCTTTCGAAGGTCGAGAAACACCAGGTTGAGAAACAATATAATGAGGCACACAAACAGAAACAAAGGCAAAGGCTTCTCCTTTCATTTCCAGCTTTCGAAGATCGAGAAACACCAGGTTGAGAAACAATATAATGAGGCACACAAACGTAAACAAAGGCAAAGGCTTCTCCTTTCATTTCCGGCTTTTGAAGGTCAAGAAACACCAAGATGCTGGTATAGACTGAGCCATTCTTTCAGCCTCTCATGTGGACGATTCTGGAGTATTTCACATTACGGAATTTGGCATGCTCAACCTACATCTACAAAAGGCAATTGAGACTCGTGCGCCAACTGCGACCATACCTCGTGAAGGCTGACCTGGCCGGGGTGGTCCACGCCTTGGTCACCTCTAGAATGGATTACTGCAATGCGCTCTACGTGGGGCTACCCTTGAAGACGGCTCGGAAACTGCAACTGGTTCAGCGTGCAGCAGCCAGGATGCTAACTGGAGCTCATTATCAAGAGAGGTCTACCCCTCTGTTTAAGGAGCTCCACTGGCTGCCATTCATCTTTCGAGCCCAATTCAAGGTGCAGGTGCTTACCTACAAAGCCCTAAACGGTTTGGGACCAGCCTACCTGCGTGACTGCATCTCCATCTACGAACCCACACGCTCGCTTCGATCATCTGGGGAGGCCCTGCTCGTGATCCCACCCACGTCGCAAGCGCGCTTGGTGGGGACACGGGACAGGGCCTTCTCCGTGGCGGCCCCCCGACTCTGGAACGCCCTTCCAAAAGATCTCCGACAGGCCCCCTCACTAGCAGTTTTCAGAAGGAATTTGAAAACTTGGCTGTTCCGTTGTGCCTTCCCGGATTAGGAATCCCTATTCCAAGTCCTAGTAGCACTTTAGCACAATTAACATTGCTGCACACCGTACTTTAATTCCTACGCCCCTCCTGCCATTTCAGCACTTTTAACCTTGTACCCCTCTCGCCGGCCGAACCAGTTTTAATATGTCTTGATGTATTGTTATTGCTGTCTCGCTAATTTTTGATTTTGATTTGCTTTTTTGATTTTTGATTTGCTTTCTTATTACTTGTTATGTTTTCTATTGTATTGTGTTCTGAGGCTTCGGCCTGTGTAAGCCGCATCGAGTCCTTCGGGAGATGCTCGCGGGGTACAAATAAAGTTAATAATAATAATAATAATAATAATAGGTTGAAATATGCAAAAGAAAAGTATTAAAAGTGTAAATTTTCCAAACCCCATCTACCTTCTTTTACTAAAGTATTACGAATGTTGCCAGATTCGAAGGAAAGGACGCACAAAAGAAGAAGAAGAAGAAGACAGGCTAATGCAGTACATATTGCTCCGCTATTTAAAAAATATTAAAATCATGCCGCATAAATAGGATGGAACAGAGACATATGAATGGACGCCTATGAAAGGGACAGGAATTAAGAGTGATCCGTCAATCCGTAATTATTGCAGGATTTTCTAAATGCGATTTAGCATTATGCGAACTCTTTACAATTGGTTCAAAAGCACAGCCAGCTGTGTTTGCAGCAGTAAACTCCTGAACGCTAGACTACATTCATGCTAATGGGTCCGATTAGTTTCCTATGAGGATTGATGCTATTTATTTATCATGTCAGAAGCGAATTGAAGGTACTGTTATCATGTGTCTGAACAGAGGATGGACCAGAGATGTCAATGAGCTTCACACACTAGCCTTTTACACACAGCCTTCACACTGGAGCTTTACACATGTTGCCTTCAACCTGGGGCTTTTCTCACCAAAGCTTCTCACACCAGGCCTACTAACAGTAAGGCATTCTCACACTGATGGCTCTCTCAGACTGGTACCTCTCTCACGCTGAGGCAAACAAACACTGTAGGCTGCTACTTCCCTGCAGATATTTGATGGTGTAATACCAGCTAAACAGTATAATTTCTCCAATGTGTATGGTGTAGACATCCTGTGATAATGTGACTGAGGGTTCTCTCAGACTGATACCTCTCTCACACTGAGGCAAACGAACACTGTAGGCTGTTACTTCCCTGTGGATATCCGATGGTGTAATACCGGCTAAACAGTATAATTGCTCCAGTGGTGTAGCGTGTAGACATCTTGTGATAATGTGACTGAGGGTTCTCTCAGATTGATACCTCTCTCCCACTGAGGCAAACCAACACTGTAGGCTGCTACTTCCCTGCAGATATCAGATGGTGTAATACCGGCTAAACAGTATAATTGCCCCAGTGGTGTAGGGTGTAGACATCCTGTAATAATGTGACTTTCTCTCAGACTGATACCTCTCTCACACTGAGGCAAACGAACACTGTAGTGTAGTCTACTACTTCCCTGTGGATATCAGATGGTGTAATACCGGCTAAACAGTATAATTGCTCCAGTGGTGTAAGGTGTAGACATCCTGTGATAATGTGACTGAGGGTTCTCTCAGACTGATACCTCTCTCACACTAAGGGAAACAAACACTGTAGGCTGCTACTTCCCTGCGGATATCAGATGGTGCAATACCGGCTAAACAGTATAATTTCTCTAGCAGTGTAGGGTCTAGAAATCCTGTGATAATGTGACTGAGGGTTCTTTCTGACTGATACCTCGCTCACACTGAGGCAAATGAACACTGTAGGCTGCTACTTCCCTGTGGATATCCAATGGTGTGATTCTGGCTAAACAGTATAATTGCTCCAGTGGTGTAGGGTATAGACATCCTGTAATAATGTGACTTTCTCTCAGACTGATACCTCTCTCACACTGAGAGAGTCTGAGGGCTCTCTCAGACTGATACCTCTCTCACACTGAGGCAAACGAACACTGTAGGCTGCTACTTCCCTGTGGATATCCGATGGTGTAATACCAGCTAAATGGTATAATTTCTCCAGTGGTGTAGTGTGTAGACATCTTGTGATAATGTGACCGAAGGCTCTCTCAGGCTGATACCTCTCTCACACTGAGGCATTCTGTGATAATGTGGCATGTCTCATTAAGAGCCACATCTGCTGTTTTAACGTAGTGAGATGTTTCCCACAGTAGACATGCATATTCAATAGCAAAGTAGCAAAGTGCAAGGGCAGGTGTTTTCACTGTGTCTGGTTGTGACCCCCAGGCTGTGATCCCCAGAACTGATACTGGGGTTCATCTTTGCCAGTATGTGGATCCATATCTAACTAATAAGCTGCCATAGGCTGCAATTGCTTGGAAAGAGGATTGGACAAATCCATAGCTCAATAGAGTTCCCATGTCCAGTGACACTATATTTTTGGCTATTTGGAAAGTAGATTTGGTTGGAAGATGTACTGATAGTTATCGATACCCTTCTTAAAATGGCCACAAATCCAATAACCAAGCTCCTTTTTTACATGCTCTTGAGCACATTGAAGGAACATTTTTGTTTTGTGTCAGGAGCGACTTGAGAAACTGCCAGTCACTTCTGAAGTGAGAGAATTGGCTGTCTGCAAGGACGTTGCCCAGGGGTTGGCCGGATATTTTACCATCCTGTGGGAGGCTTCTCTCATGTCCCTGCATGGGAACCTGGAGCTGATAGACGGGAGCTCAACCCACTCCTCAGATTAGAACTGTCGACTTTTTGGTCAGCAGTCCTTCTGGTGTGGAAAATTGGCTGTCTTCAAGGACGTTGCCCAGGGGACGCCTGAAAATTTTACCATCCAGTCGGAGGCTTCCCTCATGTCCCCACATGGGAAGCTGGAGCGGACAGAAAAGAGCTCACCCCACTCCCCAGATTCTAATTGCTGACCTTTCGGTCAGCAGTCCTTCTGATATGAGATAATTGGCTGTCTTCAAGGATGTTGCCCAGTGTACGCCCGGATATTTTACCATCCTGTGGGAGGCTTCCCTCATGTCCCCACATGGGAAGCTGGAGCTGACAGAAAAGAGCTTACCCCACTCCCCAGATTCTAATTGCTGACCTTTCGGTCAGAAGTCCTTCTGATATGAGATAATTGGCTGTCTTCAAGGATGTTGCCCAGTGTACGCCCGGATATTTTACCATTCTGTGGGAGGCTTCCCTCATGTCCCCACATGGGAAGCTGGAGCTGACAGATGAGAGCTCACCCCACTCCCCAGATTCTAATTGCTGACCTTTCGATCAGCAGTCCTTCTGGTATAAGATAATTGGCTGTCTTCAAGGATGTTGCCCCGTGGACGCCCGGATATTTTACTATCCTGTGGGAGGCTTCTCTCATGTCCCCGCATGGGAAGCTGGAGCTGACAGACAGGAGCTCACTCTGCTCCTCAGATCTGAACTGCTGACCTTTTGGTCAGTCCTTTTGGTGTGGAGAATTGGCTGTCTGCAAGGACGTTGCCCAGGGGACATTGATGCAGCCTAGAATTTTGCAGGTATCCTCAACTGAAACAGAGCAGGTATAGTTGGAACTGGATCACTTTGCCCACTGATCCAAAAGTCGTGAGACAGAGACAGTGGTCTACTGGGAATATGGAGATGCTTGCTTGGCCATGCCCCAGGCTGGTGAGCAGCGTCTTGCTTCCCTTTGCTGTTTTCAGACGGTCGGTAAGGTCGGCAATCACTTTGCCGCAGCAGCAGCAGCTGTGGGGAGA
The DNA here is from genome assembly GCF_037176765.1 of Anolis sagrei. NCBI lineage: Eukaryota > Metazoa > Chordata > Lepidosauria > Squamata > Anolidae > Anolis > Anolis sagrei. The sequence goes on from NC_090033.1 coordinate 5,198,106, forward strand.
GATGGAGAGAGATGGAAACTAGGTCATTTCCCCCTTCCCCTCCCAGCCAGTCGTCTTTATAGCGGCCGTGTTGGCGTGTACACCGCTTGCGAGGCAGGCTCCGTCTGGGGCCAGACAAGGAAGGGCGACTTCTTTCTGGCACTGCGAGGGACCCACAGGTGTAATGCTCGGTGAAGCTGTCAACCTGGATCTGGCTCACGCCGTCTCCGACTTGCCTGCCTTTGGAGTTTCCTTCAGATTAGGATTGCCAATCTGAATGCTAGAAGCGGGCAGCGATTTTCATCTCAGTTTGGAAGCTAAGCAGGGTCAGTCCTGGTTAGTAGTTGGGAAAGAGACTCCAACAAATACCAGGTCCTTTCGGCTGAAATTCAGAAGGAATCGTCAAAACCACCTTGCCAAGGAGTTGCCATAAGTAGGCAGGCGACTATCTCTTCTATAGGAGCCTTGTCTTTGTAGTAAAATAATATGGCGGCACTATTTACAAGAACAAAGTTTCTATAACACAAAGTTTTTTATACTTCCTTCTTTGCTTCCACACTGGGCTTCTTTCTCATGCAGATAAGTAGCTTCGCTCTAACAGAGCGCCTTCTCACACCAGTTACGAAGGAGCTTCACACACAATGGACTTCAACTTGGGGCTTCTTCTCACCGAAGCTTCTCACACCAGGCCTACCTCACACTGAGGCTTTTCTCCCACTGAGGCCTTCTCACACTGAGGGTTCTCTCAGACTGACGCCTCTCTCATGCTGAGGCGAACTAACACTGAAGCCTTTCTCCCACTGGGACCTACTAATAAGAGGCCTACTTCCCACTGTAAAGTAATATGGTTGCACTATTTACAAGAACAAGGTTTCCATAACACAAAGTTCTTTATACTTCCTTCTTTGCTTCCACACTGGGCTTCTTTCTCATGCAGATAAGTAGCTTCGCTCTCACAGAGCGCCTTCTCACACCAGTTACGAAGGAGCTTCACACACAATGGACTTCAACTTGGGGCTTCTTCTCACCGAAGCTTCTCACACCAGGCCTACCTCACACTGAGGCTTTTCTCCCACTGAGGCCTTCTCACACTGAGGGTTCTCTCAGACTGACGCCTCTCTCATGCTGAGGCGAACTAACACTGAAGCCTTTCTCCCATTGGGACCTACTAATACTGAGGCCTACTTCCCACTGTAAAGTAATATGGTTGTACTATTTACAAGAACAAGGTTTCCATAACACAAACAATATTCTTTATACTTCCTTCTTTGCTTCCACACTGGGCTTCTTTCTGATGCAGATAAGCAGCTTTGCTCTCACAGAGCGCCTTCTGACACCAAAGTTACACGGGAGCTTCACCCAGTTGCTTTTTACACATAGCAGCCTTCACACACAATGGACTTCAACTTGGGGCTTCTTCTCACCGAAGCTTCTCACACCAAGCCTACCTCACACTGAGGCTTTTCTCCCACTGAGGCCTTCTCACACTGAGGGTTCTCTCAGACTGACGCCTCTCTCATGCTGAGGCGAACTAACACTGAAGCCTTTCTCCCACTGAGACCTACTAATACTGAGGCCTACTTCACACTGTAAAGTAATATGGTTGCACTATTTACAAGAACAAGGTTTCCATAACACATAGTTCTTTCTACTTCCTTCTTTGCTTCCACACTGGGCTTCTTTCTTATGCAGATAAACAGCTTTGCTCTCACAGAGCGCCTTCTCACACCGAAGTTACACAGCAGCTTCACACAGTAGCTTTTTACACAAAGCAGCCTTCACACACAATGGACTTCCACTTGGGGCTTCTTCTCACCAAAGCTTCTCACACCACGCCTATTCGTACTGAGGCCTACCTCACATTGACGCCTTTCTCCCACCGAGGCCTTCTCACACTGAGGGCTCTCTCAGACTGACGCCTCTCTCACACTGAGGCGCACTAACACTGAAGTCTTTCTCCCACTGAGGCCTACTAATACTGAGGCCTACTTCACACTGTAAAGTAATATGGTTGCACTATTTACAAGAACAAGGTTTCCATAACACAAACAATGTTCTTTATACTTCCTTCTTTGCTTTCACACTGGGCTTCTTTCTTATTTCTGACAAAGCCGAGGTACATGAAACCTTTATTGTATGATCTTTGTTTTGCTGTCTGTGCCAATCCAACCCAAACGTTGCCCAGCATCTATGTGTCTCCGCAACTCATCCTTCGCCTTTTTCTATCTCTTTCAGCGTCCTTGGTGCTCGTCGCGTCTCAGACACTTTCCACGCACGTTTCTCAGCCTTATCGAGGACTTACGTCTACCGAGTCGCAACCGGTTGCTCTTGGCCTTCTGAGCTGCTGCCGGTCTTTGAGCAGAATCTCTGCTGGGTGACACAGAGAGGGTGAGTTTGCAAAGCCCGACAGAGGTGTTCAACCATTGCCTTCCACAATCCACCGTTCATATTGAGAAAATGAACCTGACAGGGGATTGGTGTCTGGATCAAGGACATTGCATCCTAATTGTAATAGAGGCTCGACAGTAGGACATTAAGCTGTAATATAGCTGCGATCCTACATGGGATATTGAGCTCCCAAGCAAGTCTTCTTCCAATTTCTCCCTTTTGGTTAATGGTTGAGCCTGTTGGGCGAGTGGGCTTATTAACAAAAGACCCTCCTCATAAACATATAGCCGAGTAACTTATTAGCAATAAGTTACAATATAGTTGCTCTATTTACAAGGTTTCCATAACACAAATAAAGTCCTTTATACTTCCTTCTTTGCTTCCACGCTGGGCTTCTTTTTCATGCCAATAAACAGCTTTTCTCTCACTGAGCTTCCTCTCACACCGAACTTACACAGGAGCTTCACACAGTAGCCTTTTACACACAGCAGCCTTTACACTGGGGCTTTACACATGATGACCATGCTTTTCTCCGCTTTGCTTCACACACCAGGCCTACTCATACTGAGGCCTTTTCACATTGAGGGTTCTCTCAGACTGATCCCCTCTCACACTGAGGCAAACTAACACTGAAGCCTTTCTTCCACTGAGGCCTTCTCACACTGAGGGCTCTCTCAGACTGGGGCCTTTCTCCCACTGAGGCGAACTAACACTGAAGCCTTTCTCCCACTGAGGCCTTCTCACACTGAGAGCTCTCTCAGACTGGGGTCTTTCTCCCACTGAGGCGAAGAAACAGATTACTAACACATTGAGGCCCTTCTTCCACAGAGACCTCTCAGACTAAGGCCTTTCTCCCACTGAGGCAAAGAAACACCGACTACTAACACATTGAGGCCCTTCATCCACAGAGACCTCTCAGACTGGGGCCTTTCTCCCACTGAGGCGAAGAAACACTGACTACTAACACATTGAGGCCCTTCTTCCACAGAGACCTCTGAGACTGGGGCCTTTCTCCCACTGAGGCGAACAAACATTGAAGCCTTTCTCCCACTGAGGCCTTCTCACACTGAGGGCTCTCTCAGACTGGGGCCTTTCTCCCACTGAGGCGAAGAAACACTGACTACTAACACATTGAGGCCCTTCTTCCACAGAGACCTCTGAGACTGGGGCCTTTCTCCCACTGAGGCCTTCTCACACTGAGGGCTCTCTCAGACTGGGGCTTTTCTCCCACTGAGGCAAAGAAACACCGACTACTAACACATTGAGGCCCTTCTTCCACAGAGACCTCTCACAGACTGAATCATGCACATCTACTTATATAGAACTGCAGCATTTACCAAGTCATTGCATCCATTTAACCCTTTCAGTAATTAAAAATAGCTAGTTAATTTTTAATATTTCTGACAAGGGTGATAGTTAGTCATTTAGTTGATGACCTGCGATCCTTCCCTGGACTCACGGACTCCCTCGGACTCTTTTCCCCAGCCATTTGGACTTGGCCGCCATGCAGGAAGCAGCAGGGTTCCTGGTGGGCACCCATGACTTCAGCACCTTCCGCTCCGCTTCCTCCGAATTACCTGCAAAGAACCCGGTCAAGACGATTGACCAGCTGGAGATCAGACCTTCTTCGGGCTTCTTGATGCACCACGTCAACAATAGGTGAGAACTAACACTGAAGCCTTTCTCCCACTGAGGCCTTCTTACACTGAGGGCTCTCTCAGACTGGGGCCTTTCTCCCACTGAGGCGAAGAACCACTGACTACTAACACATTGAGGCCCTTCTTCCACAGAGACCTCTCAGACTGGGGCCTTTCTCCCACTGAGGCCTTCTCACACTGAGGGCTCTCTCAGACTGGGGCTTTTCTCCCACTGAGGCGAAGAAACACTGACTACTAACACATTGAGGCCGAAGGTGAGAGCAGAAGGTGTCACCTCAAAGGAGATTAATCACAGAATGCACCACTCATTGCTCATGCTGCCCCATTTGGTATGCGGCAGGTACTGGCTTGTTCAGTAGACTCTCCTCTACAGTTCCATTTTGGTGGGAAGCCTTAGCATTGAACAGTTGTGTTGTTAAAGTGAACAGTAAAGCCTCCACCTTCGTAACTCCTCAACAGAAGGTAGTACTGGTGTGCAGCAGGTACTGGCTTGTTCAATAGACTCTCCTCTACAGTTCCATTTTGGTGGGAAGCCTTAGCATTGAATGGTTGTGTTGTTAAACTGTAAAGTAATGCCTCCACCTTCGTAACTCCTCAACAGATGGCAGTACTGGTGTGCAGCAGGTACTGGCTTGTTCAGTAGACTCTCCTCTACAGTTCCATTTAGGCGGGAAGCCTTAGCATTGAACAGTTGTGTTCTTAAAGTGCAAAGTATGGAACCCTGCGCAGACGGTCGGAAAATGTGACTTAAGCAACGTGCGTGCAGTCATTGAATTCTTGACAGCAGAAGATGTCACCCCAAAGGAGATTCATCAGAGAATGCAAGCTGTTTATGGGGATTGTGTTGATGTGAGAATTGTGCGTTGTTGGCGAGTAAGTTTAAAGATGTTGAGGTGGGAACATCTGACTTGCGTGACAAACAAAGAGTTGGACGTCCTGTGACAGCAACCACCGAGTTTCACAAGCAAAAGGTTGACAGATGGATTCAGGACGATCGTCGTATCACTCAGAGAGAAATTTCAAGCATAATCGGCATTTCACAAGAACGTCTGGGTCACATTATTGCTTTGCTTGGCTGTCGAAAGATCTGTGCACGATGGGTACCCAGGATGCTGGCGCTTGAAATGAAAGTGCACAGACTTCTTCCATGACGGCTTCAGAAAATTAGTTCATCGTTGGCAGAAATGTATCTAACTGTCTGGTGATTATGTGGAAAAGTGAATACTGGTAGTTAAAGATAATGTGAGGTTGTGTACCAACTCACCAAAGGCGCAGCGGAAGAACCAGGTTTTAAGGTCCTTTTTGAATGTTTCTAGTGAAGGGGCTTTCCTGATCTCTCCAGGTAATGAGTTCCAAAGTCGGGGAGCCACAGCGGAGAAGGCTCTCTCCCTTGTGCCCACAAGACGAGCTTGTGAGATTGGTAGGGGTGAGAGGAGGGCCTCCCCTGAAGATCTAAGGGCCCGGGTTGGTACGTGGAGAGAGATACTAACACACTGAGGTCCGGTTTTCTCTCTGTGATTGATTTCTTATTGCATTATTTTGTTTCATTGTGTTTTATTCCTATGCTTTGTTTATTTTATTGTGATATTAGTTTTGTTGTTTGATTTTTATGTTGTTGTATTTGTTGTAATTGTATTTCTGGGCTCGGCCTCATGTAAGCCGCCCCCAAGTCCCCTTTGGGGAGATGGTGGTGGGGTATAAATAAAGATTATTATTATTATTATTATTATTATTATTATTATTAGATCAATAGGTACCTTTTTACACAACCATCCTACAATAAACTGTCATTATAAACAAATCCTTTCGTAAGAACGATTCTTCCGAGCGTGTTTTTTCCTCCCCGTCGGAACTGCTGACGTTGACTGCTGAGTGGCCAAATGCCTTCAGCAAAGGCCTTCCTCCGTGAAATCGCATGAGAGGTATTAGCAGCCTATTATTGCACTTTGTTTATGGTCAGCAGGGTTTATTTCCAGCCGGGTTGTTTGGAGGTGGGAGTAGCAACGGAGGGGATGCAATGGAGAGGCAGGCCCAAAGGTTAGAGACAATGGGCAACAATGGGAAGCAAAAGGCCTCCGAACGCCCGCCTTGTCATTTTGTATCTTCCCTCCAAGATTATGCGAGTCTTTGAGTCTATGGTTATATGTTGTAATTTTGGCCACTTGACCTTGGAGGTGTCTACGGACAATGCTGGCTCTTCGGCTTAGAAATGGAGATGTGCACCAACCCTTAGAATTGGACACAACTGGACTTAATGTCAGGGGGAAACCTATTGCTCCCAGACTGAGGCCATTCTCTCACTGAGGCAAACTAACACTGAAGCCTACTAACATTCTGAGAAAGTCCTCAGTTTGAGAAGGTCTCAGTAGGAGAAAGGCTTCAGTGTTAGTTCGCCTCAGTGGGAGAAAGGCCCCAGTCTGAGAAAGCCCTCAGTTTGAGAAGGTCTCAGTGGGAGAAAGGCTTCAGTGTTAGTTCGCCTCAGTGGGAGAAAGGCCCCAGTCTGAGAAAGCCCTCAGTTTGAGAAGGTCTCAGTGGGAGAAAGGCTTCAGTGTTAGTTCGCCTCAGTGGGAGAAAGGCCCCAGTCTGAGAAAGCCCTCAGTTTGAGAAGGTCTCAGTGGGAGAAAGGCTTCAGTGTTAGTTCGCCTCAGTGGGAGAAAGGCCCCAGTCTGAGAAAGCCCTCAGTTTGAGAAGGTCTCAGTGGGAGAAATGCTTCAGTGTTAGTTCGCCTCAGTGGGAGAAAGGCCCCAGTCTGAGAAAGCCCTCAGTTTGAGAAGGTCTCAGTGGGAGAAATGCTTCAGTGTTAGTTCGCCTCAGTGGGAGAAAGGCCCCAGTCTGAGAAAGCCCACAGTTTGAGAAGGTCTCAGTGGGAGAAAGGCTTCAGTGTTAGTTTGCCTCAGTGGGAGAAAGGCCCCAGTCTGAGAAAGCCCTCAGTTTGAAAAGGTCTCAGTGGGAGAAAGGCTTCAGTGTTAGTTCGCCTCAGTGGGAGAAAGGCCCCAGTCTGAGAGAGCCCTCAGTTTGAAAAGGTCTCAGTGGGAGAAAGGCTTCAGTGTTAGTTTGCCTCAGTGTGGGAGAGGTATCAGTCTGAAAGGCCTCAGTGTTAGTAGGCCTGGTGTGAAAAACTTCAGTGAGAAAAGCCCCAGGTTGAAGGCATCATGTGTAAAGCAAATGTGAGTAGATCAATAGGTACCACTCCGACAGGAAGGTAACAGCGCTCCATGAAGACATGCTGGCCACATGACCTTGGAGGTGTCTACGGACAACACTGGCTCTTAAGCTTAGAAATTGAGATGTGCATCAACCCCCAGAGTCGGACACGACTGGACTTTAATGTCAGGGGAAAACCTATTGCTCCCAGACTGATGTCTTTCTCCCACTGAGGCAAACTAACACTGAGGCCTACTAACACACTGAGGCCCTGCTTTCAAACAATTTGGAAGAGCCACAAAGTGAGATCCGAGGCCAGTGCTATGTCCACTCCTGGTCTAGAAAAACTGCCCCTTTGTTGCTGCTTCGCTCCAACCTGTTATGTCCAGAAATAAGTCCCATCATTGTGAGTAACTCTTATTTCCCTTTTCCAGTGAGCTGAAGTTTTGGGAACTGGAATTCACCAGCCGGTCATTCCTCTACAAACAGGTACAGCGAGAGATCTAGCTTTCCCTTTACAGAATAAGACCAACTATGAAATTATTGGCATGGGGTTCGGTGTGGGAAGTTTGGTCCAATTCTATCTATCTTTTTCTGAGATCCAAGTAGGGAGGGGAGAGCAGGCGTGCTCGGCACATGGCCACAGGCAAGGAAGAGCGTGAGAGGCTGGAGGGAGGCTAGTGCCACAGACTCCCTTCAAGGAATGGGGGTTCTGTGTGGGAAATTTGGCCTAATTCTATTGTTAGTGAGGTTCAGAATACTCTTTGATTGTAGGTGAACTAGAAATCCTAGCAACTACAACTCCCAAATCTCAAGGTTTATTTTCCCCAAACTCCCCCAGTATTCACATTCTGAGCATATTTCATATTTGTGCCAAGTTTGGTCCAGATCCATCATTGTTTGAGTCCACACTGCTCTTTGGATGTAGGTGAACTACAACTCCTAAATGCAAGGTCAATGCCCACCAAACCTTTCCAGCATTTTCTATTGGTTTTGGGAGTTCTGTGTGCCAAGTTTGGTTCACTTCCATCCTTGGTGGAGTTCAGAATGGTCACTGATTTTAGGCGAACTATAAATCCCAGCAACTACAACCTCCAAATCTCAAGGTCTATTTTCCCCAAACTCCACCAGTGTTCACATTCGGGGCATATTGAGTATTTGTGCCAAGTTTGCTCCAGATCTATCATTGTTTTGAGTCCACAGTGCTCCCTGGATGTAGGCGAACTACAACTCCCAAACTCAAGGTCAATGCCCACCAAACCCTTCTAGTGTTTTCTCTTGGTCATGGGAGTCCTGTGTGCCAAGTTTGGTTCAATTCCATCGTTGGTGGAGTTCAGAATGCTCTTTGATTTTAGGCGAACTATAAATCCCAGCAACTACAACTCCCAAATGACAAAACCAATCTCCCCCCTCAATCCCACCAGTATTCAAATTTGGGCCAAATTTGGTCCGGTAAATGCAGATACATCCTGCATATCAGATATTTACATTGCGATTCATAATAGGAGCAAAATTACATGAAGATGAAGCAGAATGAAATGGTGCTCTCTGGTGGTAACTTCAGGAACTGCTGTTTGCTTTTATGCAGAGTTGCTTGAAATCTATATAAATAAATACATAATGTTTGTTTGTGGGATTAACATAACTCAAAAACCACTGGACGAACTGACACGAAATTTGGACACTATACCCCTAACAGACCAACGAGTGACCATAACTTATAAAAAAAATCCCAAAACAGCGAAAAGGACTTAAAAACCCAAAAAGCTAAATGACGAAAAGCTAAATGATGATGCAGAAAAAAGGGAAAGAAGAGGGAGGGAAAGAAGGGGAGAAAGAAAGAAAGAAAGAAAGAAAGGAGGGAAATAAAGAAGGAAAGGTAGAAGGAAGGAAAGAGGTAGAGAAGGAAGAAAGGAGAAAAAGGGGAAGGAAAAGAAAAAAGGGGGAAGGAAGGAAAGAGGGAGAGAAGGAAAGAAAAAAGGGAAGGAAGGAAAGAGGGAGCGAAGGAAGGAGGGAAAGAAGGAGAGAAAGAAGGAGGGAAGGAAAGAGAGAAGGAAGGATGGAAGCAAAAAGCGAAAGAAAGAAGGAAAGAGGTAGGGAAGAAATGAAAGAAAATAAAGAAAAGGGGGGAGGAAGGAAAGGTAGAGAAGGAAGGAAGGAAAGAAAGAAAGAAAAAGAGAAGGAAGACGAGGGAGTGAAGGAAGGAGGGAAAGAAGGAGAGAAAAAGGGAGGGAAGGAAAGAGAGAAGAAAGGATGGAAGCAAAAAACGAAGGAAGGAAGCAAAGAAGGAAAGAGGGAAATAGGCGGGGAAGGAAGAAATGAGAGGAAAAAGAGCTAAAGAAAAAGGGGGAAGGAAAGAAAGGTAGAGAAGGAAGGAAGGAGAGAAGGAAAAAAACTGGGAAGGAAGGAAAGAGGGAGTGAAGGAAGGAGAGAAAGAGGGAGGGAAGAAAAGAGAGAAGGAAGGATGGAAGCAAAAAATGAAGGAAGGAAGCAAAGAAAGAAAGAGGGAAATAGGTGGGGAAGGAAGAAATGAGAGAAAAAAGAAGATAAAGAAAAGAAGGAAGGAAGGAAAGGTAGAGAAGGAAGGAAGGGGAGAAAGAAAGAAAAAAGGGAAGGAAATGGGTAATCAAGGAAGGAGAGAGAAAGGGAGGAAAGGAAAGAGAGAAGAAAGGATGGAAGCAAACAACAAGGAAGGAAGGAAGGAAGGAAGGAAGGAAGTAGGGAAGGAAGAAATTAGAGGAAAAAGAGCTAAAGAAAAAGGGTAAGGAAGGGAAGGAAGGAGAGAAAGAAAGAAAAAAGGAAGGAAAGAAGGAAGGAAGGAAGGAAGGAAGGAGGGAAAGAAGGAGGGAAAGAAAGAGAGAAAAAGGGAGGGGAGGAAAGAGAGAAGAATGGAAGCAAAAAACGAAGGAAGGAAGTAGGGAAGGAAGAAATGAGAGAAAAAAGAGCTAAAGAAAAAGAGGGGAAGGAAGGAAAGGGAGAGAAGGAAGGAAGGAGAGAAGGAAAGAAAAATGGGAAGGGAAGAGGGAGTAAAGGAAGGATGGAAAGAAGGACAGAAAGAGGGAGGGACGGTTGGCCACAGCAATGCGTGGCAGGTACAGCTGGTATATATATATATATATATATATATAGAGAGAGAGAGAGAGAGAGAGAGAGAGAATGTGGAAGAGTCCCTATCTCGGGGTGTTTTTACATAAATGCTGGTTGGCCATCTGTCGGGAGGGCTCGGATTGTGTATTCCTGGGGATTGGACAGGAAGGCCCTTAGCGTCTCTTCCAACGCTAGGATTCATTGAGTTGTTTTGGAAACCCTTTTAGGATCGGAGAGAAAATATCTGGAGATAATTCCGTGCCCTGTCGGTGTTGGAAATGTTTTCTCATTGGACCATGTCTTTCTTGCTCAGTGTTTCCCCGACTTTAGAAGGGATGTGGTCAGTTTCTTTTTTGCCTTTTCTCCCCACGCTTCTCGTGCGTTTCGTCTATTTCAAAAGGAAACTCTGCCTTTATTTATACCTCTGTCGCCTCCCCAAAAGAACGCGGAGGAAACACACACAAATATTACAGTCTCTTCGTTGGGTTGTACATAACATGCCGTTTCCTGCTGTTATTGCCATTTGATTCACGTTCAGTGCGTAAGTGCACCAGGTGAAGATAACAACTTTCCGAATGTGTGTCAGTAGTGGTCACGAACTTTTCCGCAAAAGGAAAAAAAGTATTGCAATGGTTTCCTTTCTGAAAGCACAGTGGTTTCTGGTGAGTGAAACGTCAGTCTCTAAATAAATAGAATCATCGACTCTCCAATGCCAGAAATACAGCTTAATGGTGTAAGTTTGAAAATGGTGACCGTTTCCGCTCCCTTGGCAGCCACCTCTCCACAAAAGTCAACATCGACACTGAAATACAACTCCGCCTGAGCTCTGCGAGTGCAGCATTTTTCCAAATGAAGCAGAGAGTGTTTGAGGACCGGGACATCCGTAAGGAGACCAAGGGGCTTGTTTATAAAACCATTGTCCTCCCAACACTTCTATAGCAGCCACGTTACAAAGGAGCTACTGTGTGAAGCTCCTTTGTAACTTTGGTGTGAGAAGGCGCTCTGTGAGGGCGAAGCAGTTTATCTGAATGAGAAGGAAGCCCAGCGTGGAAGCAAAGAAGGAAGTATAAAGAACTTTGTGTTGTGGAAACCTTGTTCTTGTAAATGGGGCAACCATATTATTTTACTATGAAGGAAAGCCTCCTGTGGAAGAGTTAACATTGGTCTGTATGTTTTTGTTCTTTTTATCACTTATTCTTCAGTAAACTGCTTTGCTATATCATCTTGAACTGGATTGTGCGTTAAGTATAGAGGTGATATCCCAGCCTTGGAAGGCAACGATACAAGTCAAATCCATCTCTCAGTGCTAGACCTTCTCCATCATCTCAATTTCTGAGTTCCCCTTCCTGTCCTTTCAGGTCCGCCGCATGGCTGGTGTGTTAGTGGCCGTGGGCCAGCACCGCCTGGACCCTGAGCACGTGAAGAAGCTCCTGGAGATCCGAGACCTGATGGCTTATCCCTCAAGCACCATGGCACCAGCATGTGGCCTCTTTCTGAAGAACGTGGAGTACTGCGAAGCCGGTGAGGACTAGAAATGGATGAGGTGGGGGGCAACTCTGAGGAGAAAATGTCCATCTCCTTGTTGGGACAGACTATTGCCTTTGGGCATAGATCAAACATTACAGTCTACAAAATACTCTGAGGCCTCTCACACTGAGGGCTCTATCAGACTAAAGCCTTTCTCCCACTGAGGCAAACTAACACTGAGGCCTTCTCATACTGAGGCCTACTAACACACTGACTTCTCTTGTCAGATATATTAAACATTAACTAGACATTTTTAATTACAAAAATGTGAGTCAAGCACTGAAAGGGTTACTTTTATACAATGACTCAGCAAAAGCTGCAGTTCGATATAAGGTGTGCCTGTAGCTTAGTAGGCCTCAGTCTGTGAGAGGTCTCTGTGGGAGAAAGGCCTCAGTGAGTTAGGCAGGCCTCAGTATAGGAAGGCCTCAGTGTTAGTTAACCTCAGTGGGAGAAAAGTCTCAGTCTGTGAGAAGTCTCTGTGGGAGAAGGGCTTCAGTGTGTTAGTAGGCCTCAGTATAAGAAGGCCTCAGTGTTAGTTAACCTCAGTGGGAGAAAAGTCAGTCTGTGAGAAGTCTCTGTGGGAGAAGGGCTTCAGTGAGTTAGTAGGCCTCAGAATGAGAAGGCCTCAGTGTTAGTTAACCTCAATGGGAGAAAAGTCTCACTGTGAGAAGTCTCTGTGGGAGAAGGGCTTCAGTGAGTTAGTAGGCCTCAGTATAAGAAGGCCTCAGTGTTAGTTAACCTCAATGGGAGAAAAGTCTCACTGTGAGAAGTCTCTGTGGGAGAAGGGCTTCAGTGTGTTAGTAGGCCTCAGTATAAGAAGGCCTCAGTGTTAGTTAACCTCAGTGGGAGAAAAGTCAGTCTGTGAGAAGTCTCTGTGGGAGAAGGGCTTCAGTGAGTTAGTAGGCCTCAGAATGAGAAGGCCTCAGTGTTAGTTAACCTCAGTGGGAGAAAAGTCTCAGTCTGTGAGAAGTCTCTGTGGGAGAAGGGCTTCAGTGTGTTAGTAGGCCTCAGTATAAGAAGGCCTCAGTGTTAGTTAACCTCAGTGGGAGAAAAGTCAGTCTGTGAGAAGTCTCTGTGGGAGAAGGGCTTCAGTGAGTTAGTAGGCCTCAGAATGAGAAGGCCTCAGTGTTAATTAACCTCAGTGGGAGAAAAGTCTCAATCTGTGAGGTCTCTGTGGGAGAAGGGCTTCAGTGTGTTAGTAAACCTCAGTATAAGAAGGCCTCAGTGTTAGTTAACCTCAATGGGAGAAAAGTCTCACTGTGAGAAGTCTCTGTGGGAGAAGGGCCTCAGTGTGTTAGTAGGCCTCAGTATGAGAAGGCCTCAGTGTTAGTTTGCCTCAGTGGGAGAAAGGCTTCAGCCTGATAGAGCCCTCAGTGTTAGTTTGCCTCAGTGGGAGAAAGGCTTCAGCCTGATAGAGCCCTCAATGTGAGAGGCCTCAGAGGGAGAAAGGTCTAAGTCTGAGAGAGCCCTCAGCGCGAGAATGCCTCAGTGGGGAAAAGGCCTCATTATGAAATTATGTTGGCATAACTGCGGAAAAACAGGAACATACACCCACATGTGGTGGGAATGTGAAAAAATACAAAAGTTCCACAAAATAATCAAGAAAGAAATGGAGGAGCTATTAGGGATAAATACAGAATGGAACAAGACTATTTTTCACTCAGAAATTGGAAAGTAAAGGGGAATTTAAAGAACAGGAGGAAATAATAAAACACATGATGGATGAAAATACTGGTATTTTGACTGCTAATTTTGAAGATTATATCTTTCTAAGTATTATACAATAAAATTATTTTAAAAAATTATGAGAAGGCCTCAGTGTGAAGTAGGCCTCAGTGTTATTAGTATGAGAAGGCCTGGTGTGAGAAGCTTCTGTGAAGAAGCCCCAGGTTGAAGGCCATCGTTTGTGAAGGCTGATAGGTATAAAAAGCTACTGTGTGAAGCTCCTGTGTAACCGTGTGAGAGGGTGCTCTGTGAGAGCGAAGCTCTTTATCTGCATGAGAAAGAAGCTGCGTGGAAGCAAAGAAGGAAGTAGAACCTTGTTTTTGTAAATTGTTAATAAGCCCACTCACCAAACAAGTCTGACTATCCCAGCTTGACTTTCCCCTTAATCTTGTCTTTGCAGATCTGGAGATCGGAAGAACCGAAGCTGAAACGTAGGGTTTATTGAAACGGGCTTCGCTTTGGAATGGACTCTTTGGACGAAGAAGGAAGGCCGGCCCTTCCTGTATTCAATGTAAATACATCAATAAACCCACTTGATCACACTATTGATCGTTTTGCTCTCTCTGTATCTACCAGAACTTGAGGGTGCTATTGTGTCCTGCTATCCCACTATCCGAAATACTTCCAAAAATCCAAAATTTTCCAAATGTATATCTGAGATACTGAGTCTTTTGTTTTCAGATGGTTCCACAGACACAGCCTTGGTTGCCCTATTTACAATAAAAAGGTGTCCATAATGCAAAATAAAGTTCTTTATACTTCCTTCTTTACTTCCACACTGGGCTTCTTTCTTGTCCCAAATTATGAGGAGGCCTCAGTGTGAAGTAGGCCTCAGTGTTATTAGGTCTCCGAGCCCTTTGCTTTCAGATGGTTCAGCGGACACAGCCTTGGTTTCCCTATTTACAATAAAAAGGTGTCCATAACACAAATAACGTTCTTTATACTTCCTTCTTTACTTCCACACTGGGCTTCTTTCTTGTCCCAAATTATGAGAAGGCCTCAGTGGGAGCAGGCCTCAGTGTGAAGGCGGCCTCAGTGTTGTTAGGCCTCTAAGCCCTTTGCTTTCAGATGGTTCAGCGGACACAGCCTTGGTTGCCCTATTTACAATAAAAAGGTGTCCATAACACAAATAAAGTTCTTTATACTTCCTTCTTTACTTCCACACTGGGCTTCTTTCTAGTCTCAAATTATGAGAAGGCCTCAGTGGGAGCAGGCCTCAGTGTGAAGGCGGCCTCAGTGTTATTAGGCCTCCGAGCCCTTTGCTTTCAGATGGTTCAGCGGACACAGCCTTGGTTGCCCTATTTACAATAAAAAGGTGTCCATAACGCAAATAAAGTTCTTTATACTTCCTTCTTTACTTCCACACTGGGCTTCTTTCTAGTCCCAAATTATGAGAAGGCCTCAGGGAGAGCAGGCCTCAGTGTGAAGTAGGCCTCAGTATGAGAAGTCCTCAGTGTTACTTTGCCTCAGTGGGAGAAAGGCCTCAGTCTGATAGAACCCTCAGTGTGAGAGAGGCCTCAGTGGGAGAATACCTTCTGGCTCTATGTATATGAAACATAAATACATTTCAGTGTTTAGACTTGGGTCCCGTCTCCAAAATCCGAAATACTACAAAATCTGAAAAATCCAAAAATCCGTCAGGTTCCATTTTGGATGAAGCTTAATCTTGGCAGGTTCCCGATTTCCGCTCTTATTGAATAGGAAACAGAGAGGACGAAGAGTATATTAATTCTCTCAGATCAGCAGACTTGGTTGCTCTTTCTATCTAACTGGCAACCTCAACTCCCTGTGCTTTTTGCTTCCTGTGGCTTCTCGCAACGCAACATAAGAGTAGGTGGGCCCTTTGCTTTGCAAAACGACACACGGAAACTGCAGCTCAGAGCATCCAAAAGTTCAAGGAGAGGCATCAAGGTGCAGCAACCGGGAGACAACTATCATTGGTAGACAAACATCAAGAGACCAACAAATGGGTAAGTCACTATTCTTACTACTTCGACTACTAGTACTACTACTACTACTGTTGGTCATCGAATTGAAAACTAGAGAGGGTTCCTGCGTCTTTAATCTATACACTACCCAAGTGAAGGCTTTCATACAGGAACCGTTTCATTCTAGATTGTGTTTCCTCCACCACAGATATCACAGTGTTTCTGACTCTCCCCATTGGTGGCACCATGAACATGTCCAAGAGCCCTACCAATGTCCTCCACCAACACCATCCCGCCCATCACCCAAGTGAAGGCTTTCATACAGGGACCATTTCATCCTAGATGTTATGTGTTTCCTCCACCACAGACATCTCAGTGTTTCTGACTCTCTCCATTGGTGGCACCATGAACATGGCCAAAAGCCCTGCCAATGTCCTCCACCAACGCCATCCTGCCCATCACCCAAGTGAAGGCTTTCATACAAGGACCATTTCATCCTAGATTGTGTTTCCTCCACCACAGATATCACAGTGTTTCTGACTCTCCATTGGTGGCACCATGAACATGTCCAAGAGCCCTGCCAATATTCCCCACACACACTAAACTGCACATCACCCAATTGAAGGCTTTCATATGGGGACAATTTCATCCTAGATTTTATGTGTTTCCTCCACCACAGACATCCCAGTGTTTCTGACTTTCTCCATTGGTGGCACCATGAACATGTCCAAGAGACCTGATGGGAGTTGTAGTTTACCCTGCAGCCAGAGAGCACACTGAACCCCATCAATTATGCATCTAGAACAGACTTGCCCAACATAACAAACCTAAAGTACTGATGGAGTTGTGCGAGGTTAACCTGATATGATGGGAGTTGTAGATTACCCTGCAGCCAGAGAGCACACTGAACCCCACCAATGATACATAGAGGAAACTTGCCCAACATAACAAACTTGAAGTACTGATGGAGTTTCTTGGAATTAACCTGACATGATGGGAATTGTAGTTCACCCCCAACTTTATGCATTTTGTACATGACGGGAGTTTTAGTTCACCCACAACTTTATGCATTTTGTACATGATGGGAGTTGTAGTTCACCCACAACTCTATGCATTTTGCACATGACGGGAGTTGTAGTTCACCCAAAACTCTATGCATTTTGCACATGACGGGAGTTGTAGTTCACCCAAAACTCTATGCATTTTGTACATGATGGGAGTTGTAGTTCACCCACAACTTTATGCATTTTGTACATGACGGGAGTTGTAGTTCACCCACAACTTTATGCATTTTGTACATGATGGGAGTTGTAGTTCACCCACAACTCCATGCATTTTGCACATGACGGGAGTTGTAGTTCACCCAAAACTCTTTGCATTTTGTACATGGTGGGAGTTGTAGTTCACCCACAACTTTATGCATTTTGTACATGACGGGAGTTGTAGTTCACCCACAACTTTATGCATTTGGTCTCTTGAGGTCTAAACATACAAATAGCCCGGGCACTCAAGCTAGTGCAATATAACGGAGTACTCCAGCTCCCATTGGCTTGCTCGCAGTGGCCAAAGATTATGGTTACTGTAGTCCGTAACAGCTCAGGAGGCATTCAGTTATTTTAGTAGCTCGAATCAGAGATGTGGACAAAACCCATTCTTATATTGTTTCTTTTTTATTGCAGTTGTGGTTGTGTTGTTCTTTTGCTGTTCCTTCACGAGATCCAAGTGGCACGTTTTTGGCAGCCAGGACTCTTTCTGGATGCCAAGGCTTGAGCACCAAAGTTGACTTCCTGTTTGAAGGCAACATGCACAGAGGCATCTGATCTCCGGGAAATAAACAAAAAAGGAAAATGGAGAATGCAACGTGGTCGGCCAACGTGACCTCAGTGTGCAAACTCCAAGCAGACTTCCAGTATTCCCTCTTCACCATCATCTACAGCGCCGTCTTTGTCCTGGGCCTCCTCGAAAATGGAGCCGCATTGTACCTGCTGACCTACAACGTTCTCAAGACCCCTCGGTCCTCCACCTTCCTGGTGAACTTAGCCGTGGTGGACATCCTCTTTGCATGCATCTTGCCGTTCAAAATCCACTACCATTTCAACCACAACAACTGGGTCTTTGGGGACGCGGCTTGCCGGGTCTCAGGATGCATGTACTTCCTCAACATCTACCTCAGCATCGCCTTCTTCACTTGCATCTGCGTCGACCGCTATGTGGCCGTCTTGTACCCTTTCGCCTACATCCGGATCAGGAGTCCGCACTACCGGACGGTGGCTGTGGTCCTCTGGGTGGTTGCTTTGAGCGTCGCTGGCCCGCTGGTCCTCGGAGGACCTCTCCACTCCACTGAGAACAAGGCCACCTTGTGTTTTGAGAACTTCGGGACCTCCAGCTGGACCGGACGCATGGTGCCCTACAACGTCTGCGCCCTGGTCTTCGGCTTCGCCATCCCTTTCGCCATCATTTTGGTCAGCTACCCGTTGATCGCCAATCGGATCGCTCACATCCCTCGCAGCGCGCACAAGAGGAAGGCCTTGGTCACCATCTACCTCATCCTCTTGATCTGCGTCACCTGCTTCCTTCCCTACCACCTCACCCACTTGCTGCACTTCCTGATGCGGGCCGGGGTGATCCAGGACTGCGCCTTCGCCGCGTTCATTTACAAGATGCGCCGGGTCACGTTGGCGCTGGTCAGTTTCAACTGCTGCCTGAACCCCGTTTTGTACTACTTCACTTTGGCCGCCCAAAAGTGGCGCTGGCCCATTTGCTTCCGGAAGAGGAAAACCCTGGTCTACACCATCTGCGGAGGTGGCCAAGGTGGTGAGTATACTGCCGAACTGAGAGAAATAACTGCATTACGGCAGGGGCAGAGTAAGTGAGGCTCATCCAGACTTTTAACGCATCTCACTTCAGCAGCCCCAGCTTAGGGACAGAGAGTTTCATCTACGCTGACGATCATGCCATCAACGCTCAAGCAGAGAGCTTTAAACGATTCAACAGAAGCTCTCCGAAGGTCTAGGTCAGTGTTTCTCAACCTTCCTAATGCTGCGACCCCTTAATCCAGTTCCTCATATAGAATCATAGAATCAAAGAGTTGGAAGAGACCTCATGGGCCATCCAGTCCAACCCCATTCTGCCAAGAAGCAGGAGTATTGCATTCAAATCACCCCCGATAGATGGCCATCCAGCCTCTGTTTCAAAGCTTCCAAAGAAGGAGCCTCCACCACACTCTGGGGCAGAGAGTTCCACTGCTGAATGGCTCTCACAGTCAGGAAGTTCTTCCTCATGTTCAGATGGAATCTCCTCTCTTGTAGTTTGAAGCCATTGTTCCATTGCGTCTTAGTCTCCAGGGCAGCAGAAAACAAGCTTGCTCCCTCCTCCTCCCTGTGGCTTCCTCTCACATATTTATACATGGTTATAATATCTCCTCTCAGCCTTCTCTTCTTCAGGCTAAACATGCCCAGCTCCTTAAGCCGCTCCTCATAGGGCTTGTTCTCCTAGTCTCCAAGGAAGCAGAAAACAAGCTTGCTCCCTCCTCCTCCCTGTGGCTTCCTCTCACATATTTATACATGGCTATCATATCTCCTCTCATCCTTCTCTTCTTCAGGCTAAACATGCCCAGCTCCTTAAGCCGCTCCTCATAGGACTTGTTCTCCAGACCCTTGATCATTTTAGTTGCCCTCCTCTGGACACATTCCAGCTTCTCAATATCTCTCTTGAATTGTGGTGCCCAGAATTGGGCACAATATTCCAGGTGTGGTCTAACCAAGGCAGAATAGAGCATGGGGAGCATGACTGGATCTAGACACTAGACTCCTCTTGATGCAGGCCAACATCCCATTGGCTTTTTTTGCCGCCACATCACATTGTTGGCTCTTTTTCACACGTACTGCTCTCAAGCCTGGCCTCATTCTCCCCCATTCTGTATCTTTGCATTTCGTTTTTTCTGCCTAAGTGGAGTATCTTGCATTTATCCCTGTTGAACTTCATTTTGTTAGTTTTGGCCCATGTTGTGGTGACCCCTACAAACAAAGAAGCACCAAGGAGTTTCACCTATGCTGACGATCATGCCATCACTGCTCAAGCATAGAGCTTTGAAATGGTTTAACAGAAAATCTCTGAAGCTCAGTGTTTCTCAACCTTCCTAATGCTGCAACCCCTTAATACAGTTCCTCATGTTGTGGTGACCCCTTCAAATGATCAGCCACTGCCAGAAGTAACAAAGTGTTTAATTTGTGCTGACGATCGTGCCATCACCGCTCAAGCAGGTAGCTTTGAAATGGCTGAACAGAAGCTCTCCGAAGCTCAGTGTTTCTCAACCATCCTAATGCTGTGATCCCTTAATACAGTTCCTCATGTTGTGGTGACCCCTACAAACAAAGAAGCGCCAAGGAGTTTCATCTATGCTGACGATCATGCCATCACTGCTCAAGCAGGGAGCTTTGAAATGGTTGAACAGAAGCTCTCTGAAGCTCTAGGACAGTGTTTCTCAATCTTCCTAATGCCTCGACCCCTTAATACAGTTCCTCATGTTGTGGTGACCCCTACAAGCGCCAGAACGCCAAAGAGTTTCATCTATGCTGACGATCATGCCATCACCACTCAAGAAGGGAGCTTTGAAATGGTTGAGCAGAAGTCTCCAAAACTCTTGTTTCTCAACCTTTCTAAAGCTGCAACCCCTTAATACAGTTCCTCATCTTGTGGTGACACCTACAAATGATCATCCACTGCCAGGAACGACAAACTGTTTCATCTATCCCGACGATCGTACCATCACCACTCAAGCAGGGAGCTTTGAAATGGCAGAACTGAAGCTCCCTGAAGCTGTGTTTCTCAATCTTCCGAATGCCGTGATCCCTTAATACAGTTGTGGTGACCCCTATAAACAAAGAAGCACCAAAGAGTATCATCTATGCTGACGATCATGCCATCACCACTCAAGCACAGAGCTTTGAAATGGTTCAACAGAAGCTCTCTGAAGCTCCGTTTAATGCAAGCGAAGTGCGCGCAAGGGATATGTTTGTGATCATTGATGATTTTAGTCGTTATTCTTATTGTTTATTGTTGAAAGAAAAAGGTCAAGTATTTGAAAAGTTTAATGATTGGGTTAATCTGAAAGAAAAGATAATAGTTACCCATCACCAGCCACTTTAAAGGAGTGTGATAAAGGCTACGTACTTGTCACAGAGGCCAGTAATGCTGTTTAAACAAGAGTGGGTTAGCGACACATCCCACTAACCCTCGTCTTGTTATCTCCATTTGGGTTGGAGTTTATGGGGAATGTGGTCCAGCACATTTAAAACTCACCTGGATAGGGAAAGATTGGCATAAAGGCCATTCAGGGTGCCCAAGAATTTAGAAAACATCTTTATTTTTCTTTGAGAAGCATATACACACACGCACACCCTCTTGAACAGCACCAATATTTACAGTGTCCTTTTATGGCAGTCTCTGCTATGGCCTCCCAAAGATACCCAGGGCTTAGGCAGTGATTTGGGGCAGCGCTTTCTTCAGGAGAGAGGTCACATAGCTACCCATTTCTTCATCCTACACAAGGAATCAATATACAGATATATATATTTAAAGTATTCATGGGTTTCTTATGCCGCGAGTCTCCATTGGGGTATAAATAAAGATTATTATTATTATTATTATTATTATTATTATTATTATTACGGGCTAGAACAACGGTCTAGTTTCCAACAGCTCTCTCTTCTCCTATTACACAAACTTCAAATTAATACACAGCAGGAGAGGAGAATCCATTGATTCCGGATGAGTAAATAAATGTCCAAAGTTGGGTCGGAGTGCGAGACAAGGGTTCAACCCATTTTCTTAAAGGGAAGGAAGGAAAGAGGGAAGGAAAGTGAGAAGGAAAGAGAGAAGGAAAGAGAAGGAAGGATGGACGCAAAGAGCCAAGGAAGAAAGGAAAGAAAGAGGTAGAGAAGGAAGAAAGGAGAAAAAGAGAAGGGGAATAAAAGCGGGGAAGGAAGGAAAGAGGTAGAGAAGGAAAGAAAGAAGGAAAGAGAAGGAAGGATGGACGCAAAGAGCGAAGGAAGAAAGGAAAGAAAGAGGTAGAGAAGGAAGAAAGGAGAAAAAGAGAAGGGGAATAAAAGCGGGGAAGGAAGGAAAGAGTTAGAGAAGGGAAGAAAGAAGGAAAGAGAAGGAAGGATGGACGCAAAGAGCGAAGGAAGAAAGGAAAGAAAGAGGTAGAGAAGGAAGAAAGGAGAAAAAGAGAAGGGGAATAAAAGCGGGGAAGGAAGGAAAGAGGTAGAGAAGGAAAGAGAGAAGGAAAGTGAGAAGGAAAGAGAGAAGGAAAGAGAAGGAAGGATGGACGCAAAGAGCCAAGGAAGAAAGGAAAGAAAGAGGTAGAGAAGGAAGAAAGGAGAAAAAGAGAAGGGGAATAAAAGCGGGGAAGGAAGGAAAGAGGTAGAGAAGGAAAGAGAGAAGGAAAGTGAGAAGGAAAGAAAGAAGGAAAGAGAAAGAATGATGGGCGCAAAGAGCCAAGGAAGAAAGGAAAGAAAGAGGTAGAGAAGGAAGAATGGAGAAAAAGAAAAGGGGAATAAAAGCGGGAAAGGAAGGAAAGAGGTAGAGAAGGAAAGTGAGAAGGAAAGAAAGAAGGAAAGAGAAGGAAGGATGGACGCAAAGAGCGAAGGAAGAAAGGAAAGAAAGAGGTAGAAAAGGAAGAAAGGAGGAAAAGAGAAGGGGAATAAAAGCGGGGAAGGAATGAAAGAGGTAGAGAAGGAAAGAAAAAACGGGAAGGAAGGAAAGAGTGAGGGAAGGTTGGCCACAGCAACGCGTGGTGGGTACAGCTAGTAAATTTAGAAAATAATACAATACAACTGTAATATTGTAATATAATACTAAATAGAATAATTATAATATAATGTGCTGCAAGAAGTCTGGCAAAAATAAAGGTTTTTGCAACTTTAATAAACTTTTTCTCATGTTTTTATTCTGATAGAACCAATGATAGGAAATGACAGGAATTTAAAAAATGTGTTACATAGTGTAATATATTATATAATTTAGCATAATAATAATAATAATAATAATATATTGCAATTGTAACATAATAATACAATATAATAATAAATATAACAATAATATAATATAATCTATATAAATAAAAATGTAATGTTCATTTATGGGATGAACAGAACTCAAAAACCACGGGATGAATTGATACGAAATTTGGACACTTTACCCCTAACAGACCAACAAGTGACCATCACTCATTAAAAAGAAAAAACCAAAAATAGCAGAAAGGACTTAAAACCCCTAAAAAGCTAAATGACGATGCAGAAAAAAGGAAAGGAAGAGGAAGGGAGGGAGGGAGGAAAAGGAAGAAGGAAAGAGAGAAGGAAGGAAAGATGTAGAGAAGGAAGAAAGGAGAAAGAAAGAAAGAAAGAAAGAAAGAAAGAGGGAGGGAAAGGAAGAAGGAAAGAGAAAAGGAAGGATGGAAGCAAAGAGCAAAAGAAGGAAGGAAAGAGGTAGAGAAGGAAGAAAGGAGAGAAAGAGGGAAAGAAAGAAAGAAGGAAAGAGAGAAGGATGGAAGTAAAGAGCAAAGGAAGGAAGGAAAGAGGTAATGAAGGAAGAAAGGAGAGAAAGAGGGAGAGAAAGAAAGAAGGAAAGAGAGAAGGAAGGATGGAAGTAAAGAGCAAAGGAAGAAAGGAAAGAGGTAGAGAAGGAAGAAAGGAGAGAAAGAGGGAGAGAAAGAAAGAAGGAAAGAGAGAAGGATGGAAGCAAAGAGCAAAGGAAGGAAGGAAAGAGGTAGCGAAGGAAGAAAGAAAAGAAAGAAGGAAAGGCGAGAAAGAGGGACAGCAAGAAAGAAGGAAAGAGAGAAGGAAGAATGGAAGCAAAGAGCAAAGGAAGGAAGAAAGGAGAGAAAGAAGTAGGAAAAAAGGGGGGAAGGAAGAAAAGAGATATAAGAGGGAGGAAGGAGAGAAAGAAATAAAAAAGGGAAGGAAAGAAAGAGGGAGCAAAGGAAGGAGAGACATGGAGGAAGGAAAAAAGGAGAGAAAGAGGGAGGAAAAGAAAAAGGGGAGAAGGAAGGAAAGAGGCAAAGAAGGAAGGAAGGAGAGAAGGAAAGAAGAAACGGGAAGAAGGAACGAGGGAGCAAAGGAAGGTGGGAAAGAAAGGCGAGAAAGAGGGAAAGTTGACCACAGAAACGCATGGTGGGTACAGCTAATATAACATAATAATACATATAATTATAATGTATCAGTATAATAAAATTATAACAATAAAATTATAATAATATATTAAATATCTATATAAATAAAAATGTAATGTTCGTTTGTGGGATTAACATAACTCAGTAACCACTGGACGAATTGATACGAAATTTGGACACTACACCCCTAACAGACAAGTCACACTATCTCAGCTTCAGAGGAAGCCAAATACAAACCTCCTTGAACAAATCTTGCATTAGGGTCGCCATAATAATAATAATAATAATAATAATAATAATAATAATAATAGTATCGTATACTCGAGTATAAGCCGACCCGAATATAAGCCGAGGCACCTAATTTTACCACAAAAAAACTGGGAAAATGTATTGACGTGAGTATAAGCCGAGGGTGGGAAATGCAGCAGCTACTGGTAAATTTCAAAATAAAAATAGATACCAATAAAATTATATTAATTTAGGCATCAGTAGGTTAAATGTTTTTGAATATTTACATAAAACTGTAATTCAAAATAAGATTGTCCAACTCTGATTAAACCATTATTCTAACCTTCTTCAATGTAAATAATATGCTTACATATCCTTCCAATAATAATAGAGTAAAATAATAACAATAATAGTGTAAAATAATACATGTAATAACAATACAGAAAAATAATAAATTTTACTTTCTCCATCTTTCTTCCACTTCCTTCCTTCCTTCCTTTTTGTCTTTCCTTCTCTCTTTCCTCCCTCTTTCTTCCTCACTCCATTCCTTTCCACCCTTTCGTCCTTCCTTCCTTTTCTTTCCTTCCTCCTTCTCTTCCTTCCTCCTTCCCTCCCCCCTTTCTCCTTCCATCCTCCCCTCTCACCCTTTTGTCCTTCCTTCTCTCTTTCCTCTCCTTCTCCATCTTTCTCCTTCCTTCTTTTGTCTTGTGTTCCTTCTTTCTTTCCTTTATCCTTCTATTCCTTCTTTCCATCCTTCTCTTTTCCTTTCCTCCTTCCCTTTCATCCTTCCTTCCCTTTCTCCCTCTTTCTCCTTCCATCCTTCCCTTCCTCCCAGTCCTCCCAGTCGGGAGTGCTAGCATGCACTCCCCAAGTTTGAAAGCTTGCCCATGCCCGAGCTACAAGGAGAGACAGGTAATGAATGTGAAGACAAACCTGGTACGTCCATGAGACCAGCAGAAGTTTGGTCGCAGGGTCTTCTGACTGCACGGTAACTTGGATCAGAATGGACTCCACCATGATGGAGGTGTCGGAGAGGTGCTGGACAGAATAATCCTTCAGGACACTGGGAAAATAAATGCGCCGAAACTCATACTGGCAAGGTCAACTGGGACACTAAATGTTGCATTTGTTCAACCTACCTGACCGATATTTTATCAAGGAGAGGCCCACATTACATTGTTGTCATCTCAAACCCCAAAAAACCCATTGATAAGGGTCACCATAAGTTGGGAAGCACTGAAAGCCACACCACAACCAACTTTTGGACAGGATTCCCCTGCTTGACTCTTCCCCTCCGGGTGCGAAGTACTACCTCTTGAGGTGGTTGTAAACGCGAAGGCCCGCCTCATGCTCTTTGCGAGGGTCCTGGAAGTGGATGCGGCAGGTGAACCTCAGCTGGTGCTCTCCCAGGCCGAGCTCCTTGAGCGCTTGCTCCGGGGAGACCAGGCGGAAGCTCTGGTGGGAGAGAAAGAAGGAGGAGGCCTGGGTGTAAACCAGGTATGAGCAAACCCAGGCCTGCGGGCAAGAAGCAGCCCCTTGGGCTCTTCTCTCAGGCCCTCCTCTCCCTCACCATCTCACCCTTCCTTCCCTTCGTACTTCCTTCCCTCTTTCCTCCGTCTCCCCCTTTCTCCTTCCTTAATTCCTTCTCTCTTTCCTTCTTCCTTCCTTCCCTCCCCTCCTTCCTTCCCTCCCTTTTCATTCCCTTCCACCCTTTCGTCCTTCCTTCCTTGAGGCTTTCCTCCCTTCCCCCCTTTCTCCTTCCTTCCTTCCTTCCTTCCTTCCTTTCGTCTTTCCTTCCTTGTCTCTTTCCTCCCTCTCTCCCTCTTTCTCCTTCCTTCCTTTCCTTTTCATCCTTCCTTCCTTCCTTCCTTCCTTCCTTCCTTCAGACTTTCCTCCCCCTCTTTCTCCTTCCTTCTTTTTCCTTTCATCCTTCCTTCAGGCTTTCCTCCCCGTCTTTCTCCTTCCTTCTTTTTCCTTTCATCCTTCCTTCAAGCTTTCCTCCCCCTCTTCCTTCCTTCCTTCCTTTCCTTTCCTTTTGTCTTTCCTTCCCTCTTTCCTCCCTCCTTCCCTCTCTCCCTCTTTCTCCTTCCTTCCCTTTGGTCTTTCCTTCCTTCCCTCTTTCCTGCTTCCCTCCCTCTTCCTTCTGTCTGTCCTCCCTTCATTCCCTTCAACCCTTTCTTCCATCCTTCTCTTCCTCCCTTCCTTCTTTTTTCCTTCCCTCTTACTCCTTCCTTCCCTTTGGTCTTTGCTTCCTTCTCTCTTTCCTGCTTCCTTCCCTCTTTCTCCTTCTTTCCTTCCTTCTGTCTGTCCTCCCTTCCTCCATTCCCTTCAACCCTTTCTTCCATCCTTCTCTTCCTCCCTTCCTGCTTTTTTCCTTCCTCCTTTCCTCCTGAGGGATGGAAAAAGAGAAGGTAGAGAGGGAACCCGAGAACCATGTTTCCAGATTTCAAAGGGTCTCCCATTGAGGGCGAGGAGGAGGAAAACTGACTTCCTGCTGCTCTAGAGAGACCGGGGCACAAGGGTCTCTCTAGGGTTCACACGGCAGGGAAAGAGATTTGACTGAAAAGATTAGAAAAACTGCAAGGCTGCCTGTAAGTGTGGTGGAGTCGCCTTCTCTGGAGGCTTTTCCGCAGAGGCTGTCTATTGGGAGGGCTTTGATTGTGCCTTCTTGCATGGCAGGGGGTTGGGCTGGATGGCCTTTGGGGGTCTCTTCCAACTCTAGGATTCTATACCAGGAATAGGCAATACGGGGTTTCACGGAGACACCTTTTCTCTCCCGTCCACCATCTCATCCTGACCAAGGCCAACCTTTTTGGGATCCACGCACACCTTCTCACACACTGAGGCCTACCTCACACTGAGGCGTTCTCATACTGAGGCCTCTCACACTGACACCCTTTGGGATCCAAACGTTTCCTGTCTTTCCTTCACTTTCTGCCTCCGAAAGAGAAGAGGAAGGAGAAGAAAGGGCATCGAGGGGCCTTGGGGAGAACCCTCTTTGTCCCGGCCTACTCACCCTGCCATGCAGCCCCCAAGTTAGAAAGTTTGCCCATGCCTGATTTAAACCTTAAGCTGCATATCCTAAAGCTTTGGGCTTTAGAGGAAGATGAAACAAACTCCTGGACAATGGTTCGTAATAACATTTCACCAAAAGAACAATATAAACAATAAATAGTGAGGAGAATAACGAGAAACCCCCCCTCAATTGCCCTTACATTATCCTTGATGATCAGGGTTCCGTGCATGAGCTTTGGCTTCTTGGAATCCGGAACAGGACCTGCCACGAGGGAAAGGAGATCCGACAAGGCGATCAAGAATCCCCCAAAGGAACCGGGCCTCCATTACCCACATCTCTCAACTTTACTGTCATCCTCGAACCCCTTTGCATCAACCTTTGTGGTACTTATTAGGGTTGGATAGGTTCGCTCAGATGTGGCGTAATTCGGGGAAAAATCTGATGTTTTTGCCTTCCGAAGGGACTCGCCTTGCGTGATTGATTTTAGGGATGCGGAAGTGAGTCGGAACTATGATGAAGCCTAATAATGAAACTAAATCGGCTGGGAGGCGAAGCCTAAGCCGCTTGACTCCCAGCCAATCAGGAGTCACGTTTTGGGGAGGGGTTTGCAGCATCTGGTAGCCATTGCTGTATAAACCCAAGCACATGGCTGGAAGGCTCATTCACAGCCAGGGAAGGGAGAGGGGAGGTCGGACCATTGTTGTTGCTGCTACTTGTTGTCTTGGGTGTGGGGTGGAAGAAAGGGTTTGGAGGCAGAGGAAAGGGAAGATTTGGGATTTGGAGTCAAAGATGAGAGAAAGAAGGAAAAGTTAGTTTGGGAGGAGAGGGCGAAATTAATAAAGACATTTTTGGAAACTTCTTTTATGGGGGTTGTTGTAGGTTTTTTCGGGCTATATAGCCATTTTCTAGAGGCATTTTCTCCTGACGTTTCGCCTGCATCTATGCCAAGCATCCTCAGACGTAGTGAGGTCTACTTCTGAGGATGCTTGCCATAGATGCAGGCAAAACATCAGGAGAAAATGCCTCTAGAACATGGCCATATAGCTCAAAAAAACCTACAACAACCCAGTGATTCCGGCAGTTGTGACTCAGTTTGACTCTGAATCTGAAGCTGAGTCCTGTGGGTCTTGTGAGCCAGAGTACCCTGATGAAGAGGATGATGGGTTACAGATTTCTGTTCATGTCTCAGACAGGGTTGACGGAGAGGCTGCAGAAGGGGAAACAGCAAGTCAGTCCTCAGGGGAAAAGAATGTCATTGAGACTGATAACGGGAGTGAATTCCCACACGGCCAGGTGGAGATGTCTTTGCCTCCTTTTCCTTCCCACGGTGATCCAGCCCAGCTGGTAAACCAAGATAAAGGATTAGAGAGCCTTGAAGATAATTAATTAATGAGCAGTCAAGATCGCCTGCAATTAAGGGTCCGGAGAAGTTCTTGCTTAACTAGTAAGCGAGAGGCCAAGTCGCCCAAGGGTCATCGCAATGCGTTCATGATTGCAAAGGGTATTTAGCCTTCTCACTGACACACAGGCGTTGTCAGTTCAACGTGGCTCTTTCCATGCAAACTTCTATGGATTAACCTTGGCTTTAAGCAGCAAGGTTTTGGCTTCCTGATTCTGGGATTTTGGGTCGTGTGTTCAACTGTTTTACCATGGACTCTTGTTTGACCATTGCTTAAAGGATTATGCTTCATGTTTTTGCCTTTGGGAACTGTGTCTTTGCATTTAAGCCTGTGTTTTGCCTATGGAACTATTGCATTTTCTATACTATGTTCTGACTTTGCCTTTTTCTCAATAAACTACAAAATCTACAGCTTTGGTGTGGTGGTGTTTAGGAGCAAGGTGAAAACTACCCTGTGTTGCAACACCGGCCACGAAAGCCTTCGACAATACTTCTTTTTTTGCTCACTACTAAAGCTTTGCTATTTTTAATTGGGGTCTCTCCCTTTTTTCTAGTGTGTATTTTAGGGATTTGCTGCTGCATTTCCCAAGCTTGCTGGGCCTCAGCTGCACAAACAGCGACTTCCAATTGTATGAATGTGTCTGAAAGTTGGGGGCAGTGATCCGCTATAACCTTTTGTCATTTCCTTAAAAATTCAACGAGGTCGCTCTTTTATTTTTATTTTAATAGATTATTTCTAAAATTGTTTTTAAAAATTCTTAAAAATCAGTGGATTGTCTGAACATGTTGAAATTTGGTATGCTAACAGAGGAGGATGTGTCGCAGCAGTATATTAAGTTTCATCGAGATTGGTGTAAAAATGAGGGAGGGAAAAGGCCCTGGAGTTTCTCCAATGCCAGTGCCGTTTCCGCTTATTTACGAAACAATTGGG
Source organism: Anolis sagrei (assembly GCF_037176765.1). NCBI lineage: Eukaryota > Metazoa > Chordata > Lepidosauria > Squamata > Anolidae > Anolis > Anolis sagrei. The sequence continues at coordinate 5,227,286 of NC_090033.1, forward strand.
AAGTTTTGGAAGTTTCGGAAAATTCTGACTTTTTTCGGAAAAATTCAGAAGTGACTTTAGAATCGAACCACCAGTGCCCCCTACATCCAAAACGAGTTTTGAACCAATTTTTTTTGGATCAACCAAGCCTAGTATCTAGGTAGACCCCCTCCCAGACTTCAAAGTATCCTGCTTGACATTACCAATACTGAGTTCTCTCTTCAAGAGTCCAAGGGAAACATCAACAGGAATGTTGGGGTTGGTGAAAACCGTCACCGTCTCTCCGTTCGCAGGCATGTGGCAGTTGACGTCTGGCAGAGAAAAGGCATGAAAGAAATACAAGTACCGTATGTACTCGAGTATAATCTGACCCAAATATAAGCCGAGGAACCTATTTAATAACAATAAGAGTAAAATAATGAAGGTAATCATGATAATAAAAAGAGTGAAATAATAAATGTAATAAAGATAATAATAGAGTAAAATAATGTAAATGGAATAATAATCGAGTAAAATAATAAATGGAATAATAATATGAAATAAAAAGCTACAGACCAATCTCCCTGTTGTGCCACCTCTACAAAGTTCTGGAGAGACTTATTTTGCATAGAATTATGGAAAATATAGACCCCTGTCTGATCCCACAGCAAGCTGGCTTCAGAAAAGGCAAAAGCTGCACATCACAAGTGCTGAACCTGACCCAGCACATAGAAGATGGCTTTGAAAGGCAGCAGATCACAGGAGCTGTCTTCATAGACTTGTCAGCAGCCTATGATACTGTGAACCACCGCCTCCTCCTGAGAAAAATGTATAATATCACAAAGGACTACCACCTCACCTGCCTCATAGGAAACCTGCTACAAAACAGGAGCTTTTTTGTTGAGTTCCAGGGCCAGAGAAGCAGATGGCGGAAACAGAAGAACGGCCTGCCTCAGGGGAGCGTGCTTGCTCCATCCATGTTCAACATCTACACAAATGACCAGCCACTGCCAGAAGGGACAGAGAGTTTCATCTATGCTGACGATCGTGCCATTACTGCTCAAGCAGGGAGCTTTGAGATGGTAGAACAGAAGCTCTCCGAAGCTCTAGGTGCTCTTACTGCCTATTACAGGGAAAACCATCTGATCCCTAATCCATCTAAAACACAGACATGCGCCTTTCACCTTAAGAACAGACAAGCATCCCGAGCTCTGAGGATTACCTGGGAAGGAATCCCACTGGAGCATTGCAGCGCACCCAAATACCTGGGAGTCACCTTGGACCGTGCTCTGACCTACAAGAAGCACTGCCTGAACATCAAACAAAAAGTGGGCGCTAGAAACAACATCATACGAAAGCTGACTGGCACAACCTGGGGATCACAACCAGACACAGTGAAGACATCTGCCCTTGCGCTATGCTACTCTGCTGCTGAGTATGCATGCCCAGTGTGGAACACATCTCACCACACTAAAACAGTGGATGTGGCTCTTAATGAGACATGCCGCATTATCACGGGGTGTCTGCGACCCACACCACTGGAGAAATTACACTGCTTAGCCGGTATTGCACCACCTGACATCCGCCGGGAAGTAGCAGCCAATAGTGAAAGGACCAAGGCAGAGACATCTCCAGCTCATCCCCTGTTTGGGTATCAGCCAGCACGTCAACGACTTAAATCAAGACATAGTTTTCTTAGAACTACAGAGACACTCGCTGGAACACCCCAGCAAGCGAGAGTCCAAAAGTGGCAGGCCCAAACCCAGCACCTCAATTCATGGGTGATACCAGATGAGAGACTCCCCCCTGGGCACTCAGAAGACTGGGCGACTTGGAAGGCGCTGAACAGATTGCGCTCTGGCACCACGAGATGCAGAGCCAATCTTAAGAAATGGGGCTACAGGGTGGAATCCTCGGCATGCGAGTGCGGAGAAGAACAAACCACTGACCACCTGCTGCAATGCACCCTGAGCCCTGCCACATGCACGATGGAGGACCTTCTTGCGGCAACCCCAGAGGCACTCCAAGTGGCCAGATACTGGTCAAAGGACATTTAACCAAATACCAAATTTACAAAATCTGTGTGGTTTTTTTTTCTTTTTCTTTTTCTTTTTAATCTCTGTGTTTGTTTTGCTCTGTTAGAATTGTAATACAATGGTTGCTGATGACACGATAAATAAATAAATATGAAATAGAGTAAAAGAATATATGTACTACTAATAAACTAAAAGAATAAATATAAAAATAACAATAATATAATAAAAATGCAATAATAATATAATAAAATAATGTAAATGTACTACTAATAGAGTAAAATAATAAATGTAATAATAACAATAATAGTAGAGTAAAATAATGAATGTATTGATAAAGATAGAGTAAAATAAATGTAATAAAAATAATAATAGAATAAAAGAATAAACGTAGTAATAATAGAGTAAAATAATAAATGTAATAAAAGAGTAAAAGAATAAATAATAACAATAATAGAAGTAAAATAAATGTAATAAAAATAGTAATAGAATAAAATAACAAATGTAGTAATAATAATAGAGTAAAATAATAAATGTAATAATAACAATAATACTAGAGTACAATAATAAATGTATTGATAGAAATAGAGTAAAATAATAAATGTAATAATAATAGAGTAAAATAATAAATATAATAACAACAATACAGTAAAATAAATGTAATAAAAATAATAAGAATAGAATAAAAGAATAAATGTAATAAAAATAATGATTGAGTAAAATAATAAATGTATTGATAAAAAATAGAGTAAAAGAATAAATGTAATAATAGAGTAAAATAATAAATATAATAACAAGAGTAAAATTAATGTAATAAAAATAATAATAGAGTAAAAGAATAAATGTAGTAAAATAAAAATAATAGAGTAAAATAATATATATGTATTATTAATAATAAATAGAGTATAATAATAAATGTCATAATAATAACAACAGAGTAAAACAATAAATAACTCTGACTCGAGTATAAACCGAGGGGGGCTTTTCAGCCCCAAAAACTATACTTATGCTCGAGTATATACGGTATATGGGTCAGATTAAAAGTTCATCAGTTCAACATATTGTTTCCAGCTGTGGCCAACTGGATGAGGATGGGGAGAGATGGTGGGGGTCTCTCTCTCAGAGTGAAAAACCTTGGTGTTGCATGGGGTGGGAACTGGGCCCACGCCAAGAGCCTTAGAATAGGCTACAGTCCCAGGGCCACCCCACCTCCCCGCATGGCATCCTTACGGAATTCCTGCTCAATCTTCTGCTTCAAGAACTCCATCTTCTTGGCCTCGCCGTGAACCAGGAGGACGTTGCGCGGCTCTGCTTGGCGGATGAGCTGCATGATGCCTTTGGCGTCCGCGTGGGCGCTGAAGGACATATATTCCACTTGCATCTTCACCTCTAACTAGGAGTGACAAGAGCGGAAATAGGCAGGGCGCACACGTCACTTGGGGCAAGGACGAGCTTCTTTCTCCCTCCTGATGTCCCCTTCAGTTGGAATGTAGATCATAAGGATCAGCATATCAGGAGAAAGGTGAACAAAAATCTATCTATACATATCTATACACCATCTATCCTTCCATCCATCCATCCATCCAACCAACCTTCCAATCATCTATCTATCCTTCCATCCATCCATCCATCCTTCCATCCATCCATCCTTTAATTCTTCCAACCATCCATCCTGCCAACCATATATCCTTCCTTCCTTCCTTCCTTCCTTCCTTCCTTCCTTCCTTCCTTCCAGCTTTCCTTCCTTCCAGCTTTCCTTCCTTCCATCCTTCCATCCATCCTTCCATCCATCCATCCATCCTTCCAACCATCTATCCATCCTTCCTTCCATCCATCCTTCCAACCATCTATCCATCCATCTATCAATTCCATCCATCCTTCCTTCCTTCCTTCCATTCATCCTTCCTTCCTTCCATCCATCCATCCATTCTTCCTTCCTTCCATCCAACCATCCATCCATCCTTCCAACCTTCAATCCATCCATCCTTCCTTCCCTCCTTCCATCCATCCATCCATCCATCCCTCCTTCCTTCCTTCCTTCCTTCCTTCCTTCCATCCATCCATCCAACCATCCAACCATCCATCCTTCCAACCATCGTTTTGAGGGGAATTGGCCTGGACATTTTGGAGCTGTAGGTACTGGGATTTATAGTTCCCCTGCAATCAGTGAGAACTCCACCAAAGATGGAATTGGACCACACTTGGCACACAGAGCCAAAGTTCTTCTCCCAATCCTTCCACTCACAATTTGTCTTCCTTCCATTTCCAGCTTCCGCTGCCCACCTAGGATTTTATGGCCCACCGTTCCTTGCACGCAATATCCCGGCATGATCACCTGGGAACAAGACAGAGAAAAGATTCTAAAAGACTTCTTTCAAATGCACCTGTCCATTCAGACATAAGCACTACCGTGGATGGGATGGGAAGGCTGTGGCCCTACCATATGTACTCAAGTCGAGACCCCCAGGTTGAGAACTGCTGAAAAGGGCAGGATAAAAGTGACGTAAATAACTAAAGAGCCAGGTCCTTAGTTGTCTTCTAAAGGACAGGAGGGAGGTGGCATCAACATCCCTCCTTGCTTTCAGAAGGAAGCTAAAAACCTGGATGTGGGAACAGGCCTTCGGGTAAGCTGGCAGATGGACAAAGACAACCAATGACGACCAGAGTAGGAAAGGATAATGACGATGCTAGATGGATTACGGACTATGAATTGGCGAACACTGACCACAGAATGATTTTATTGCTGCTAGTATACTGTTTGATTGTTTTAATTAGTTATAATTGTTGACATTATATGGTAAATCTGTGTATTGTTTATTGTATATTGTATTGTATTTTGTGAATTGCTAGGCATCGAATTGTGCCTTTTTGTAAGCCGCCCTGAGTCCCCCCTAGGGTGTTGAGAAGGGCGGGGTAGAAGCACTCCAAATAAATAAATAAAATAATACCATGTTCTTCTCATTTCCAGCCCATTTCTTGAAGATCTGGAGGGACTGCCCTGCATGAAGCATCCCTGGCGTAGCAAACACAACCTGAGGAGGAGGAAGAGGAAGAGAATGAAATGAGTTGACTTCTCAAAGAAGTTAGGTTTTGAAATCTAGGAGACCCGACCCCCAAACCACCAAAGCCTGGCCTTCCCATCATTTCCACACTTCCAACCACAGCCACCACATGTACCATTGGCCCCGGGTTGTCAGCAAACGCCCTGTCGAAGGCCTTGATGTGCTTGAACTCAAACATGTTCCTCTGGACAAAGGTCTTGCGGATCTTCTGGTTGGTCCAGGTGATGAAGAGCTTGTAGTAGTGGTTGGCCTTCTCCGTCAGGCCCATGGAGAAGTAGATGGGCGCCTTGAGGTTCATGCGCTCCCTTTGGAGGAAACGAAGAGGGAGAAACAACTCAGGAAAGGGACAAATCATAGCATCCTAGAGTTGGAAGAGACCTGGTGGGCCATCCGGTCCAACCCCATTCTGCCAAGAAGAAGGAAAACACCTTCAAAGCATCCCCAACAGATGGCCATCCAGCCTCTGTTTAAAAGCCTCCACAGAAGGAGCCTCAACCACACTTTGGGGCAAAGAGTTCCACTGCTGAACAGCTCCCACAGTCAGGAAGTTCTTCCTAATGTTCAGAAATGGAGAAAGGGAAGAGACAGGGGTCTCGCCTCGACAAGATCTGGAATGGCTTCGAAAAGAAACCGCTTACCAGAAAGTCTCCAGCAAAATGCAAAGCTCCTGAGCGCGTCCCAAGGCAAACACTGGGATCAGGACCTACAATCGGGGAAGAGAGCGCAGAGTTTGGAAGGACCGTTTCCACGTGACACAACAACTATTTATATTTACCGTGTCAGAAGCAAGTTGAGGGTACAGTTAATACATAGGGTTGTTGTGTGTTTTCCAGGCTGTCTGGCCATGTCCAGAAGCATTCTCTCCTGACATTTCGCCTGCATCTCTCCTATGGCAAGCGTCCTCAGAAGTGGTGAAGACCTCACAACCTCTGAGGATGCCTGTCACAGAAGCAGTTTTTTGCTGTAAGTTTTTCAGGCTGTATGGTCATGTTCTAGAAGAATTCTCTCCTGACATTTCACCTGCATCTATGGAAAGCATCCTCACAACCTCTGAGGATGCCTGCTATAGATGCAGGCGAAACGTCAGGAGAGAATGCTTCTGGAACATGGCCAGACAGCCCTGAAGACACACAACAACCTAGTGATTCCAGCCGTGAAATCCTTCGACAATACAACACAAACAAAGTTTAAAATTTGGCATTGTGCTAAATGTATTTATTTAAGACATTTATATGCTGCCCTTCTCACCCTGAAGGACTTACAAGATATATATACATACAATATATTAAATTATTAGCATAGTATATAGATATATATTGTACATGATACAATATCAGGATTATATATTACTATATTGTTCTACGCCATTATATTGTAATATTATTAATAATATTACATGTAATATAAAATACATAATTATAATATTGCATTATTATTATTAGTAGTAGTATTATATTGTATTACATAATATTATATATTATAAAAATACTAGTATTATATTGTATTAAATTATAATTATTTTTTTAATAATTTTTTATTAACCGTTTATATAATTACATGGAAAGTGGGGGAATATATTAAAAGAAGATAGAAAAGTAGGAAAAATAGGATAAAGAGAGTACAGTAAAATGTAAAAATCAAAAGTTATAATGTAATTATATTACATTATAATTAAATTAGAATAGTATATAGAACTATGTACATGATACAATGTCAGTATTATATATTACTATACTGTACTACACCATTGTATAATAATATAATTAATATTACATGTAATATAAAATACATAATTATAATATTACATTATTATTAGTATTATATTGTATTACATTATAATATTATAAATATATTATAAAATATTAGTGTTATATTGTATTACAATATTATAAATATATTATAAATATATTAGTATTATATTGTATTACATTATATTATTATAAATATATTGTAAAAATATTAGTATTATATTGTATTACATTACAATATTATAAATATATTATAGAAAATATTAGCATTATATTGTATTACATTATATTATAAATATGTTATAAAATATTAGTATTATATTGTATTACATTACAATATTATAAATATATTGCAAAAATATTAGTATTATATTGTATTGCATTATAATATTATAAATATATTATAAAAATATTAGTATTACATTGTATTACATTATAATATCATAAATATATTATAAATGTCCTTTGACCAGAAGCTGCCCACTTGGAGTGCCTCCGGTGTCGCTGTAAGAAGGTCCTCCATTGTGCATGTGGCGGGGCTCAGGTTGCATTGTAGTAAGGCATTTGTGGTTTGCTCTTCTTCGCACTCACATGTCGCGGACTCCACTTTGGAGCCCATTTCTTAAGGTTGGCTCTGCATCTCATGGTGCGGGGGGCATAGTCTGTTCAGCGCCTTCCAAGTCTCCAAGGAGGGAGTTTCTTGTTCAGTGTCAGCCATGTATTGAGGTGCTGGGTTTAGGCTGCCACTTTTGGACTCTTGCTTGCTGAGGTGTTCCTGGGAGTATCTCTGTAGATCTTAGGAAGCTATTTCTTGATTTCAGACATTGGCATGTTGGGTGATATCTGAGCAGAGAATGGGCCGAAGATGTCACTGCTTTGATCCTTTCATTACAGGATGCTACTTCCCGACGGATATCAGGTGGTGCAATACTGGCTAAACAACGTAATTTCTCCAGTGGTGTGGGGCGTAGACATCCTGTGATAATGCAGCATGTCTCATTAAGAGCCACATCCACTGTTTTAACGTGGTGAGATGTTTCCCACACTGGACATACGTATTCAGCAGCAGAGTTGCGAATCACAAGGGCAGATGTCTTCACTGTGTCTGGTTGTGATCCCCAGGTTGTTCCAGTCATAGAAATTATTCCACCGTCTCACTTTTTTAATGCAAAGAATCAAGGATATTTTAGGCAAAGAGCAGGTATATCTCACCTTCCCTCCTCGTTCTATGGTTTCGTGGACTTTCTTTAAGAAGTCCCTCTCTCTGCAGCGCTTGGAGTCCCGAATCGTCGTGGCATAAGTGGACTCCGAAATTAGAAGGTCGGGGCGGCATTTATCAATCCAGGCAGCTCTGAAAAATATAAACAGAACAGGATGAGCCCTTGTGTTACACCAAGACACAAACAGAACATACTATAAAGCAGTGGTTCCCAACCTGTGGGCCACGGACAAAACCTAAAATAAGGTCCAGGGGTGTGTGTGTCACCATTGGAGGAGA